>NC_041336.1:24400447-24485447 GCF_004354835.1 Perca flavescens
TATCTTTGCTAATATGTTGGATTCATGTTGATATTTACAGACATATTTAAATTTTACTGGGGAAAGAAACGTACAAAAAAAGTATTTAATAATAATTTGGCGGCCCCCCTGCAATGACTTGGAGGACCCTCTAGAGGTCGCAGACCCCCTGTTGTAGATCCCTGCTCTTAAATGATGAAGTAAAACTGAATCAGAACAATGACTGCCGGGTCTTATCCCAGACGCCTGCCACAGTTGTGTGCAGCATGTGATCAGGTTTGGTCAATAAAAGTATAATGATCCATAAGAAATACATTTTAGCCTGAAAAAAACATGTTTGTGTCTTGGATCCTTTCAAATGATTGCAATGCCTCATCATGTTCAGTCAGCAGATTCATGACTGTTATCCACTTCAGGGACCAAAATCAGCTTCCTAATCCGCCAACCATAATACTTACAGTAATAGAAGAGGCCTCCAAACATGTGTCACCAGCAGCCTATTGGTTGTATTTTAGAGATTATTAGTCATATAACATGTCATTACTCAACTCAAGAGGAGACTGTGTTATTCCACTCCATCAGAGGGCCAAGAGAGTGGAATTCAATCCCAAACCACATCAGACCATTAAACACATATACGTCTTTTACTAAGCAGCTAAAACACTGGATGGTCACTGTACATGTCAGCACTAAATTATTTATAATGCATGCATTCTGTTAGTTTGAAAAGTCAACATATATGAATTTTACTTATTGTTTCCTCCTAGTTTACTACTGCTTTAATTGTTCTTAACAGCTGGGTCTGTTCTAATTTTTTTACCCTATACTCTGTTGCTTTGCTCTGTTGTATATCTTTCTGCTTCTGTGTTGTGTCCTGTTTTGTGCTTAGTTCTGCGTTGTGCTTTGTTCTGTTGTTTTCTACTTCTGTGATGTTTTGTGCTAAGTTTTGTTTTACTTGTGTCATCTTCCTTTTTGTTTCTTTGTATTTTAAAAAGCCTTTTTTAACATAAAAATAAGATGAAAAATATCTTTTTGGCCAATTCTGGCTTTTAAAATCATGCTTTTTATTAATTTGCACTGTCCCCTTTCATAAATAAACTGAACTGAATTACTCTTTCTCATTTAAATACAGAGAGAGAGTCAGCAAAACAGACAAGTAGGACAGTCGGACAGACAAGTAGGACAGTCGGGTAGAAAGACAACTTTAAAGACTGATGCCTTTGCACCGTTTTAGTGTGATGGATTATACGTCATTCTGGCCTTTTGTAAACGCTCTCAGTGGACACACACACACACACACACACACACACACACAGTTGTGCATCTGTGTTTGCCACTCAATCATGTTGGAAAGTAGAGCCGTTGTGGCCAGTTTGTCAAGGTAAGACTCGATTAGACCAGACAAGAGAGAGTTTTTGTTTTCTTGTGATGGATTTACACCAGTGAGTGTGAAGGCTGTTTGTCAGTGGAGCTCCTGCAGGTGTCCTTCGCTGCAACATTTGCATTACAGCTTTGTTTCAAAGGGGAATGGCTTAAGTGCACACACACACACACACACACACTGTGCTTTAGATTACTCTGGGAGTTAGTGGCACTTTAGTAGCAGTTAAGAGCTGAGGACGCGCAGTGGACTTACTGTGGGTACCTTTTTATCTGAAGCTGACAGATGAGGATACCCCAGGTGCCTCTTTACTGTAAAGTTGCTGCAGTTTTGGTATTTAGTTTGTTCAGCTCCAAACTGCCCAATTGCAAGTGAATAGCTGTTTGGACCGACTTATACTCCACCAGTTAAGAGATAGGTGGTGGCATGGCCGAGTCAGCTTAGCATGAATGAAATAGGGCTTCAACTATTGTTTTCTGAACAAACACTAAAACCGAAAGATATTCAGTTTGCTGTCTTAATAAACTAGGAAGATCAGCAATCTTCAATTTGGATAAGGTGAAACCAATTAATGCTTGGCCCTTTTTGGTTAAAAAATGAATTAAACGAATAATAAAGTATTAAAATCATTGCTTATTTGATTGAATATTTTCTGTTAATGACATATCCATTAATGGACTACTTAATGCAGCTTTAGCATGTAATCTGTTCTCAACCTATTGAGTGTCTTTGCTAACAACAAATGTTAAAAAAACAAACAGAATAATGAGTCCCATGAATTTGCATATTTTAAAGGTTGTTTCATGCAGTTGGCTTGGAATATCTCATTAAAAAAACTTAAATTCACTTGGAAAAGGATCAAGATCCCCATTTTCAGGCAGTCTGGATGTGACGATCAGTTAGAATTGTTCTTGCCTGCCTAAATGAGCCAAATTAAAAGCTCTAGAGACTCTTTAAAATGCTGCTAACATGCTTAGTGTGAACCTCATCTTCCTTTAGTGTATTTGCTTGCAAAGAAATTGATCTGTCAGAAAACCTTCATATGCATTCATATTCAATAAAAGAGTAAATAGTGTAAATAGTTCTGACACAGAAACCCTGTGTGTTGTACCTTTTAAATAAGACTGGTTACCGTACAACTTCAGTAGGTGAATGCAAAACCTTTTCACCGGCATTTTCTATTTCTCTAAATGTAAACCAACATTTTGCAGACACATCATTCTATAAACCTGTCTGAGGGCAGCGGTATTTCACAATACATAAACATTTTGGACATCAAAGCAAGTATAATAATATAAATATATGTCTTGACTTTCAAACAGTGACTCTTTTAAATTTGTTATAGATAATTAAATGTAATTTGTGCATCTGTAATACAAGTTGATGGATAGAGACAGGAAACACTGTGGTAAGTGCAGGGAGGACTAGTAGGAGAGGATGTGTACATTAGCCAGCTGATTCCTAACAACAGCCAGTCAAAGTCAAAATAAACCAGCTTCTCTGCTAAGTGTGATTAGCGTAGTGTGATCATGTAGTCAAACAGCACAAATACTGTAGATGTAGCTGCTGCTTCAGCCTGGGCCTGTGGAGTCTCTTTTGTCAATACTGTAGTGATTATACCTTGCAATGATTGTTTGTAAATCCTCCACTCAACGTCCGTCTTCCTCAACTAAAAGACAGGGACTGAGCTCTGCTGCTCTGACTCCCCACGCTTGTATATAATTGTAGTCTGCCTGTAGTGACCAATCTGTGCAACTATATCCACATATGTGTTTTGAGTGTTACTTTTTCATGTGTAGGCTTTGCTTGCTTGGGTGCATTTGTAAGATTTTCCTCTGTGTGTGTGTGAGTGTGTGTGTGTGTGTGTGTGTGTGTGTGTGTGTGTGTGTGTGTGTGTGTGTGTGTGTGTGTGTGTGTGTGTGTTGACAGATCACCCTCGTTGAAGCCCATAATTTAGCTCATGAGTCATTCTGACCGTTCAGCCAGTTGTTACAGATGCTCCTCCTGCACAGCTTAGTCTCAGCTACTGTTGTTGTGTTCCTTGTGGACATAATGCATTAGTAGCTATCTGGGGCAGACAAAGCAGCCAGTAAAGCATTATTGCATTCTGGACAAGTTAGAAATAAAAAAAAAAAAAAAAAAAAAAACTTGGAAACATATTTGCTGGCTCTAGGGAATAAAAAATGGGGTCCCAAATTTGATTCCTCTTCCTTGACTGTGGATGTCATGTCTGTATTTCTGCCTTACACCTATTGGGATAAGTAAGAGCATATTCCATGACCTTTTATCATGAAAAGCAGATAAAGGCAATTAATGAATGGATGATTGATGTATGTGTTTTTTTACTTGTACATTTGTCAGGTTTAACAGAGGGTGATACTTAATTGATCCCCTGAGGGAAAGTCTAGTTTGCTTGCCTTTCTCTAAGGAGGTTTAAAGCTGAGATCTCTTAAGGCCCTGACACACCAACCCGATTATCGGCCATCGGACAGTCTGGCGAGGTCAGTGACTCAAGTCTGTTTGGTGTGTTCCGTGCCGTCGTCAGTCGGAGGAGCCGTCGGCCTTCATTTGGGCCGATTTTACATGTTGAATCGGAAGGCAGGCAGTCAGACTCAATAACCAATCTGATTGGTGGAGTCCTAACCCGGAAATGACGAGCGGGATGAGCGTGACTAGAGTCTCTCAAAATCTGACGAAAATCTTTTAAACTGACCTTTGTCGATCTGAAAAGAAGACGGATTCAGCAACTGCATGGCCTATTTCTCGCTTAAAATGTTTTCAGAAACACGTTTCAGTGAACTATTTTTGTAAAATATGAGATTGTGTTCCAAACGTATTACGTCTCGCGCATGCGCAGAACGTACGCTGAAGTCGCTGTCACTTCGGTGTGTTCCGAGGCACTTTTTTTTACCAACTCGGGGACGCAGGCCTTTTCTGCCGTCGGGTTACTGTGTCAGAGCCTTTACAGACCAGAAGGGATTCAGTGTTATGCTCTAGGATACCTCAATAGGGCGGGGGCTTGTTTAAATCGTGGCATTATCCTGTCGAAGGAGGATTTCTATAACCCATCCCATTAATCTAACCACCCTTTTGGAAACATACCATATTTATCATTAACTGTAGCTCATTTATTTTACGCCACTGCTCTGCATAAGACAGTGATAACACCAACCATATGAGAGCTGCTGTGCCCTTTTAACTATCAAAATCCAACGCGGTAGAACACACGTTTGTTAGTGCCCACACAGGTTTTCTATTTTCTGATGCATTCCTTATTCCTTTTGTCTTCTGCTGTTGCAAATATGTGCAATATTTAGGCTGGATTTGACTCAAAGGCAGGAGTGTCTGTATTATTGTTCCATCAAGGTATGCACCTGAAAAATGTAAAGAAAGTGAATGACTATGAGTGTCAGTATTTTGGATTGATGAGTTTGCATATCATAGAATCATAATTCTATTATATGTCTATATATCATAATTGTCTGTTGTATAAGTATTGTCCTCATGAGCCGTTTGGATAATTAGCTTAATAGTTCATCTTCTGTAATGAGAAAAACTGAAAAAGGTCTCTCTTAAAAAAATATTTCTGCTCTCCTGTGATTAAAGGCTATTGCTGTCAGGCACACACACATGCAGCTTAACACACACATACACACACACACACACACACACACACTGGCTTCCTCTCCTTGTCTCCTCATCTTTCTCTCAAATAAGCAACTTGCTACTTATCACTCCCCTGACTCGACAGCTCCAGCTGCAGCTTATTTGTGTGTGCAGTGAACTGAGGATCCATTAGTGCCAGTGACTGAACCAGACCTGGGTCAAAATATTAGTCTGAATTTCATTTCTCACACTAGAGCTGATTGACCTGCTCTATATTTTTTTGCTCAGCAGCTCTCCAAAAACTTTCAGTTTCAGTTGTTATTTTGGTCATAACACTATTACTGTGTTAATTGGGCAGGTGCCTCGAGCCCCAGACCCTCTGAGGCCCCAAAGGCCCTGGGTGAAAAAATTACTTTAAACTTTCATATTAACCTGGCACGAAAGCAATGCTGGTATTGTTTTTTTCACCTTGTGAGTTTGTGTGTGTCATCATGGTAAAATGTACTGTAGTGGGAACTACCACAATGGCAATTTTGAGTACTTTGCTAGAAGAGGTGTTTATATGTCGGTCTGTCTGCGGCCAAATTTTTGTCACCGCGATAGCATCATAACCGTGCAAGATGCAGTCACAAAACTTTTGTAGTTAAGATCAAGATGAAGATGGGTGTGGTCCAAGCAAGGGCGGAAGGAAGTAGGGAAGGGGCCATTGTCGCCTTCACTTCACACCCTTGGCCCGATTTGGCATTGCGGCTATGGTGATCTTACAAAATGCTTTTATTATGATGCATATCCTTAAACAAGACTATCAATCAATCAAATCAAATTAACTAGAGTAACTAACTAACTGACTGACATATACCAAATTTGGGGTAGGGTTATACACCAGTGTAGAGATACTGGGCGAAATGTGTCAGTGTAGTGTAGTGTTGTGTGTGTGTGTGTGTGTGTGTGTGTGTGTGTGTGTGTGTGTGTGTGTGTGTGTGTGTGTGTGTGTGTGTGTGTGTGTGTGTGTGTGTGTGTGTGTGTGTGTGTGTGTGTGTGTGTGTGTGTGTGTGTGTGTGTGTGTCTGTGTGGGCGGGACTGAATACAGGGCCACAGATTTATCAGGTCCTGTATATCAGCCAGCGTTGACCACAGAGATCACCATTTACATCATAAAGCCAATTTACTACCATAGATGGCAAAAGTACTCACTTACCGTAATCAAGTAGAAGTACAGATACTTGTGTTAAAAAATACTCTGGTAAAAGTAGAAGTACTGATTTAACTTCTTTACTCAAGTAAAAGTAACAAGGTACAGGCTTGGAAATTTACTTAAAGTATAAAAGTAAAAGTAGCCTTGCGAATGACAACCATTTTTTTATGCAAAGCTACCTGGACCACACAAATGTTACTAGAGTGCAAGCTGAGAAACTTCAGTGGACATGGAAAAAAGGCTCTTTATATGCCATTGCCTATATTTTAAATGGATGTCTGCCAAAAGGCCTAAAATATCACATATATGATTATTGTGACAGAGACTCCAGGTTAATACGATTCTGACTGAGTAGCAAGATAAGAATTCAATTGTGATTCTGTGAGAATTCAAACATGAGTCCTCTAACTTACGTCTGAGAGGTTTGAGACATTAACGTTAACATTAGCCAAAATAAAGTCGATTTGAGACAAGACCAAGTAACGTTATCGTTAACTTAATTGGTCTCGAAAACAAGAACGGCCTTGAGTAACGTTAACGTTACTGCAGCACTGTTACACTAAATCAAGTTACTGAATTCCTTTTTAATATAAAGCTATACTTGCAGATATTGTATCAGCTAGTTTGCTAACCTTAACGCTTGCTAACCTTAACGTTACTTGGCTTACTTAACTAAATGCTAGCGAACCAAGGCATCGTCATTGCCAGCAGGAGAACAAATGTAACTGACCATTAACGTAAACTTAATAAAGTTACGGAAACAAACAACAAATAGCTTTTGATAACAACAAAAAGATGCATTTACCTCTGTTTTTTTTTTTTATTCAATGGTAAATTCTTGAAAGTCAGCAGTTCGTGGTGTTTCGGTTGGCACAATTTGCAGCACATTATAACAACGTATATTTCCATCCAATTAGATTGAATTCAGTATTGTTGATGCAAAAAATAATAATGGTTACTCCACTGAAATTATTTGAAACTAAAGTAACGAGCCAATTTAGTAAAATGTAAGGAGTAGAAAGTACCGATATTCATGTTAAAAATGTAAGGAGTAAAAGTAAAAAGTCGGCACAAAAATAAAGTAAAAATATCTGAAAAATCTACTTGAGTACAGTAACTTTGTACTTATTTAACTATTTGTACTTCGTTACTTCCCATCTCTGTTTACTACTACTACAACTACTCTATACAGCTCTGAAATAATTGGAACTGAGAGACAAACAAGAGTTTTTCATATAGTAGATGTTGCAATCTACGCAAAATGAGACAGTTAACATTAGCTGTTTTTTAATCACCATCTTCAGTTGGACGGTTACTTCTTTGCATTATACTTTTTTTCTTTGTTATATGTGACACATTTTTAGTCTTCTTGTTTTTTTCCTTACTTGCCCAAATTATTGTTCATGTTGATATAAAACATGTGACTTTTATCCCCAAAGAGGGAAGTATTGACCATGTTCTCCTTCTCGCTCTGCTCTTTAGGTAAATTATAATATTTCTGTAGTTCACTTTTGGACCCATCTCTGGTTGTTGGTCATTTCAGTGATGAACTTGCACAAAAGCTCTTCAAGCTATCAGGCCGATGTCTAGCTTTATGGACGCAGGTGTTGGAAGAGGTTTCCCCCAAACTAAAATCTATTCATAAGGAATACAAACTGATTTATTCTGTATTTTAATAGATTTGTGTAATAGTTGTATATCTACTCATAGGGTACAGAAAATAAATTGTGGCCCTGAGTATTAATCAGTTACACAGAACTTATCTACACATAGTGTTATTCATGACAACACATCAGACAAAACATACAACTTTTCAATTGAACTAAAACAGTTTTGGATGATTGATAAGTTTTAATGATACATACACTCTTATTATTATTTGAACAACACTATTCTTTATCTGCTGCATTCTGTCTTTGTTATGTTATATGTTTAAGGCACTGAGGAGTGCTTCTCATTTATACACACTGGAGTCTCTCTCTCTCTCTCTCTCTCTCTCTCTCTCTTTGTAATTTTCCCATTACACTCTCTCTCTCAGTTATTAGAGATGATATTTAACATCCTACTGGTTTTATAACAGATGGCATCAACAAGGCGCGGACCGGAACATTCATCTTCTGATTTACTTTGTTTTGTTGTTATTATCGATTACTTTTGTCGTTTACTTTGCTATGCTAGTTTTGTTTCGTGGGTGGCTTAATGGATCATGACATATAATGTGGAACAAACTGGAACAAAAAAATCATGAAAAAGTGGTTATAAATTACAGGCTGAACACAATTTTAATGTGCCTGTGAATGTGTGTACCACATTTGTTTTAGTGATGCATTTTATTCCCATAAGTCATTGTGGTCATGTTTGCAGGATGTGAATAATATTCCTTTCTTTTTCTTTACATTTGAATAAAATGGGAAGCTTAGAGCCAAGGATTTAACTTCTGTCTATAACTGATTCACATGTCGCTATTAATAACCTTATGTCTACCATGTCTCTCTTGCTCTGCTTGAACAGGCTTTCCATCTTGTCAAATGTCAAAATTGTTCACTTGACAAAGTGATGGATAATTCACTATCTGCTTCTCAAAGCACCTTAATCGTTTTTAATGATAAAAAAAGATTATAATAGATTTATTAATTGATTTATTTAGCAGTCGTTGTACTATGCCTCCTTTACCGTAGTCTCTGGATTTTACTTGGTTATAAACAACTTACAATGTATTTCAGAAATGGGTTATACAATACCACATTTTAGTGTTAAAACAAAAAACAAGCAGTCATAGCAATAGCATGTGATGCTAAGTAATCTGACTGCCGTCAGAAGCTTTCATTTCCCCCCCCCTCCAAATAACCACACTGTCAAAAGCCAACATAAGGTCTTTTACAGAGGTTGTGCTATGCTCTGCATTGATTGATGGATTTATTTAATCAGTCGCAGTAGTTGTGTTATTCATTCTATCTTCGTAGGTAGTCGAACCACGTTTTAACATCCGTTAAAACTAAACACTGTTGTTTCAGGAACATGTGCTGCTAACTAGTCTGAGCCACAAAACCAGCCTGGTTTTTACGTCTTTTGATCTTCAAATCACCAAATCAGTGGTAACTCACATTCAGTTTCTTCTTTCTTCTGTCTGTCTCTTCCTCTCTTTAGGCTGGCAGGTTATGTGGAAGCCTTGGCGTATCGGCTGGGAATGCAGATTCCTGACTTAAGCCCCAAACAGGCTGACATGTGGCAGACCAGAGTCAGCTCCCATGCGGTTGGTATCATCATACCTCACTAAAACCCACGAGCCTTAACCCCAACTCTGCTCTCTAACCGTTCCTGTCACTTTTTTAGAATAACAGGGACTGAAATGCTTGTCCCACTTTTTAGCGTGTGTGAAAGACAAAAGCCATCAGACTAATAAACATTCAACATGTCAGTCCACAGTCAGAGTGGATATTAAATTCAGTTCGTTGTTTAATGCATCGTAAACATCAAACCAGTTCAGGAGTTTTGTAAAGTGACAACAGAAACACAAGACTCTGGGTTGTGCCCTTTTGGGTCACACTCTGTCATTGTGCGAGAAAATTAGACCTGAATGATTGTTAATATGCTGTGACTGCTGAAGAGTGAAATGTAATTAGCTGTAATAAGGTTGAGTGATTAATCTAGCACTAAAAGGCTCTTTCCTGGTTGTGAAAGATCATGGCAGTTGCCCTGACATGTTGGGGAATAGCTGTTTTATTTTCTTAGAACTATGTGTATATATACAATAGAATACATATCAAAGTGTAATGGGAAATCAATGTCAATCTTTCCCTGCAGTTTTTGCCTGTTCAATCTTACAGTCTACAGGCCAGTTGCTCTGTGAATACAATTGTGCAATTAAATGATGATAAAGCTTTCTTGTTTATTGGTGAATTTAGTCCCAACTGGTCTGGATAATTAGTCAAACAAACCAAAAGTAAAATAAAAAAGGACAGCTTCATTAACACTCTTATTTACTGGAAATGACAGAGCTGTAAAACTTTTGAACTGAACTTTCTTCGTGTGGATTATTTAAATTGATTTGGTCAGTAATATTTTCTTACTTCCATTTTCCTCTGTGCAGGGCAAAGCCATTGGTGTTGCCATCGGCTGTATCCTCGGCATGTTTCCACTTTTTTTCTTCAAGGACGATGATGAGAAGAAGAAGAAGAAAGAAGGCCAGATGGAGGCGAAGGAGAAAACACAACCACCACCTGCTCCAACAGAGAACAGCAAAAACTGAAAATGACATCTCGCCAGAGACAAATACTTTTTTGGAATCCATTAGAATACTTTAAACTGGGACTGATTGCCGTTGTCTGGTGGACTGGAGTGTATGGAAATGTCATTGAACCTGTTACAGTCTAATCACCGGGTACTTTACTTTGCAAGGCCCAGTCAAACTATCAAAGGTATTCTGAAGAGGATTTTAGATATTTGATTGTAGACTTTAAACTTAAGCACAGGGACCTGATCATCTCTTGAAGAGACAAGAAATGGTTGATTCATTTGACCGCTGCTACTCCAACTATTGCGCCGTAACCTCACCTTGTCTTGACTGACTGACACAGGCTGAAACTCATTTATCTCAAACTTTCCATCTAAAACACACTGCAGTGGCCTCTTTCTCTCCTCTGCTCGGAGTCTGTTGAATATATAAACCTCTGACTCTACATGAGTAGAAGCTAGGTAAAGGTAGTTGACAGTTTGAGGGCTCCCTAAAATATCACAACTAACTTTGGTACCAATGCAAAGGAAAAAATAAAAACACTTAGAGCTTATTCAGAAAAAATTCCCATACATGGCATTTTGATGTTGAAGGTTTCTTGTATATTGGCAGAAATTGTGATAACTAATAGAGGAAGACTGAACAAAGAGACATGCCAATGGCTCAATTCAGCAGTGTTAAGCTGAGTCCTAATCAGTTTTTAAGAGTGATGAGCCAAGGAAAGGGTCACTTTTGCATGCACCCTTCCACGTCAACTACATTATTCTTCAGTTTTACAAGCATTTCTGCCTTTTGATGATGTCACAGTCTTAAAAAGTCCCGCCTCATTCACACTCGACAACCAGTCAGCTGCTTTAGTGAGAATCGGGTGGTTAAATGTTACACCTGCTAGCTGCGCCTTTACTTCTTTAGATTATTTATTTTTTTGTTTGTGTGACTTTATTATATTATATATTATATGATGTGTGATGATCACCCAAAGCAATAACATGCACCAAATGTCTCCCATGTATACTGGAATAGGTAGGTGGCGTTCAACAAAATCTTTCAAAGAGCAGTTTGTTACTTTCCTCTAAGCAGGAAGGAGACAAACACAGAGAGGCAGAGGGAGGAAGAGACCGAGGAGCTGCGGCAGAAAGATAAGAAATGCCAACACTGAACCACCTGAGACCTCTGTCCCATTTGCTCCGTCCCTCTAGTTCCAATACCGTTTGATTTATCACACACCTCTCCCATGCATGGTAAGCCCAGTGGATATTTTCAATTGGACAGAAAATGAGATGATTGATACCCTGTTCCCATTCTGTGGAAAGCTCTTACTGCTTTCTAACACAAACGCACAACTAAACTCTATACCTACAATTATATTATATTGTCTCTTCTCTACTGCCCTCTGCTGGCTGAAATTGAGAGGAAGTTGCTAGTTTCTTTCAGTTGAGTTCAGTTTTTACCTCGATGCTGCCACACACTTGCAGTTATACATCTTTTAAAGCTTTTCCTGTTTAGTGTTCCAGCCCATCAATGGCTAGTTGAGTTTCTCTGGCTATAATTGATCCCTTACTCACTATAGTTATTTTTCTAAATTATTGTTCTTAATTTGATATGCAAACCAAGTAATCTGCAGCATCAGCCAGCCATGAAACATGAAGGCAGAAAGGATCTACTGTATTTGGGATGATAAGACACTACAGTCCATCCAAGTCTTAATTTAGCAGTCACTGATTTTCTAATTCCTAAGAGTCGTGGTTGCGCATCTCAACAGCAGAACTGAAGCCTGTTTATGGCGTTGAATCTGTTTTGGAAGTTAAAATGAAAGGAAGCAGCCACGTGTCACTGAATGGATTGCAGAAAATGTATTTATTTTTGTTATAATATTCAGACTTGTATTTATGTATGTTCACACTGTATATTATCTTTATCTCAAAGGACAATGTTAAGAATAGATATTTGTCAGCACACCTTTTGTTAGTATATTTCCAGCAGAATTCTTTAACAGGAAGGACTTTGCAACCGATCGCTCTATGTTACAGTCCATAACTAAACTTATGAAGCATACTCTGAAGACTTTCACCCTGTATACGATTGTTCTGGTTATTTATTATGTGGGTAACAGTGATCCTAAACAGTGATAACAATGAAGAAAAGAATTGAACATATTTATGTAGTTAGGATTTTTGATCTGATTGCTCGATTTCCACCTTGCATGCACTGCTAATAAAAAAACCTATTGTACATGTTTATTGTGTAAGAATCCTAAAAAAAACTTGAGTATGTTCTAAAAGTATGCATTACTGAAGGATACAAATCACTGGAGGTGAGGAATCCAGTTTTAACATTCAAAAGAAAAAGATCAGATTTCTGACTGCTGTGATATAAATATATATTTTATGGCATATAAGGAATCATACAAGGAATCTCCTGTGTTTTCCTTTTTAGACAGATAATGATAAACATAGTTTAAAATATGATTGTTTTATTTTGTGTAGCCTTGCAGAGGTAACAGAGCCCTCTACTGGGATGTGAACTGGCAAATGCAGTGTGGAGATTTGGACAGTGTGTGGCTCCTACAGGAAGCAGAATGTGATGAGAAAACTGCTTGACTGGCAAAATGTGATCATAATAATAGTTTTAAGTAAAAGTAGGAATTGTCATCCGTTCATTGGATCATTACTTGGAATTATTTATTGGAATTACCTGTCTCAGTGCTTTAAGTCTGTCTTTTGTGCATAGTCACGGTAAGAAAATATAATCTGTGTCAAAATGCTGTAATTTGGGGGCAGTTTTCCTTAATTCACTTTGCACTGCATCACTAAACCTATTTGTGTCATTGGGAGGAAAGCAAAAGAGATCTACAGTTCACAAAATATCAGAGTTGATACATTATCTTGAATCGGTGTAATTTTATTATGTTAAATCAAAGATGACTTAAAAAACCCCACATTGAAATATTCTTCATGGGTTGCGTGTTTGGTGTGTGAAATACAATATGTTGTAGGTTGTGAGTGCAAACTTTAAGGACCTTCATTTATATCTGCTGATATAGTTGTATGCTGTAAACTGGTTCATTTACTTATTTTGAAATTCTTTTTGCTTTCAGTGTTTGAATGGACCTGCTTTGGTTCCAGAAGATTTGGAAGCTTTATATGGACAGGCAGGAGTCATTAGCCAGAGACATTTCAGTCTACAGTATATATTGCTGTCCTGTAGTTTATTTAGAACATGGTCCAGTATTTGGACACCATATGGCCCGTCTTATTTGACACAGTCTGTTGTGTATTTTTTATCATCCAAAAGAACTTCTTCTTTAAACTACCATAAAACTATCAATTTTGGGGTTGCATGTTAAAATCTTGTTGGCCAGTTGATCCACCACTTTGAATTAAATATCTCAAGTATTAGAAGATTGCCATGACATTTTGTACAGACATTCATGGTCCTCAGAGGACAAAGCCTCCCGACTTTGGTGATTTCCTCTAGTGTGCTCGTTTTCAATGAAAGGCTGCTGTTGCATCAAAACTCAAATCAACTTTGCAGGAAGTAAGAAATAAGGCCTTGGGTTTAATCATGGGATTTGAGTTTACCCACTGGGCTTTGACTGGTGCTATAGCCTAAAAGTAGCACAGGTTTTTAGGTAATCAAACTCAAGTTAAAACATAAAAGTCACAAAAGTCTTACAAATTATAAATGTACACAACTTTAACACATCTATTCTCCGCTGCACAGACATGCACGTACAGTAATTTTTCTCCCTTAAGCAATGAGGGTAAATCAAGTTGAAAGCAATGGGATCAAATCTGCATGACATGGGTTTAAAACCTGATGTCTGTGTTCTTGTCTCTTTGCAGCACTTTCATCTGTAGTGTGGCAGTATGCATGACTTTATTTTGTGACATAGTTCACGGTGTTAAACAATCATCGTTGATTACTGTTAGTACTATGTTAATGAGTTTTACATTTTTTGTATTTTAAAGTATACATTCAGGATGTGTTCTGTACATATGTAAGAAGTGATAAATTAAAATGATTACTTAGGGGGAATATAATATAGAGAAAAAATGGAGTAGAGAATAGGGATCTGTTTCTGTTTTCTTTTATTGGCTCTTAATTAAATCAAAATCACCTGGCTGCAAACATCTGGCCTGGGGTGGACTTTTTTTGAACATGCATTTTGGTAATATGCTCATGTACATGTGTTATCACCACATTTGTCTCTATATATAGACTTTACTGCAGCGATATAGAAACACCTTTTACATAGATGATGAGTAGTACAGGTAAATGCAAACTGAATCCAGGCAGCATTTTTTAAGTAGCAAAAACAAGCACACGATTGGTCATTATAGTTGCAAACAATGAACAAATGAAATTGTCTTTCATTATTGCATCAAGCAGGGAAAGTGATATTGTTTATTTGATAAAGAGTAGAAATAAAATGAGCTTTTGCTTTTTGGCCAAACAAGATACTCTGCATTTCATTGCTCTAGCTCCAGAAGGCAGTAGACTCACTGTTAAACTGTGTGTACAGAGAAAGCGGTGCATTTTATTTATTGACAGAATGTCACAATGATGCAAGGTTTTCAAGTCTGACTTCTCTATACACACATTAGTTAAAAAAAAGTCAAATATTTAATATTTGAAAATTAAATATGTATTTGATCTACCTTACTTAGTCCCTCCACAAGCCCACCTGTTACTGAATTGGTTGTGTTGAACTATTCTTAGGGCCATATAACCACCTGTATTTCTCCACATTGTTCAATCAGTTGGCAATCAGTCTCATACTGTGTAAAAAAAAAAAGGAATTTGCAGGAATTTAAGTATATTTTGTTGCTGCTAGTTGTCATCTTTATCACATTTTCTTCTTCCCCTGGTTGTCATTAGTTCTCTGGCGGTCAGGTTGTATCAAAACACAGCAGGCGCACACACACAGGCATATCCGTGTCAGAGGGGAACGGACAGCTGACACAAGGGACAGAGAGTCAGCCACTTTGAGAGTATTATCTGAGAATAAACAGCATGGGACAGGCGTCGCAGATGGAGAATCACTAACAGACAGAAAACAAATAGGACTCTCTGACACCTAGAATTTTTAAATAGAGGTTTTACTTGTTTGTTGTCAGAATAGAAATGTTTGTCTTTGTAATGGTTTATAATTCCTCATTATCATTAATTATATACTTATATAACTTAAATGTTTTTGTATCAGACAATTCAAACTTAAAACAAATTGAATAAACACATTTTTTTACTGAAGCTTTATTTGTTACTCAAATCTTTTTATGCCACTCACTCTTTCCTCCATACAAACAATACTACAGTGGAACAGCACACACTCTCAGTCAGTGATCACGCATACATTTGCAAAAACACATACAAAACAATATCTGTATAATCAGTATTACATCATTCAAATAGCTGCTCATTTTAACACAGTCACAATGTATATGTGCCACTCATCGCTCATTTTCCTGCACTTAGAACACATTGCCAACATGCAGACTGACAAACTATACAGTGCCATGAACATATTATTGATAACAACACATTTAAAGGCCACAGCTAGTTCCACATCAATTAACAAAGGCTTTGCTTCATAAAAAGAACAAACAAGTTTATGTTAGAGCAAACCATACTTCGAAACACTTTCCAGCACACAGAAACCTCTTGAGGAGTTTAGTTGCAGTAGGTTTTAGACAGTGGCTGTCATGGGGATGGGGCATTACCATCAGCATTTAGGTTTATAACTTCAGGCGTCTTGGCTCTTTCTGCAGGTCCCCACAGCAGACATTACTGATGCTTCATTAACTCCAAGAGAGGTACTAATGTGCAGGTAAACATTAAAATAATCAACAAAATCTTAAATAATTCCCCTGCTGTATTTATTTAATAATCAATGTTAATTTAATGCAGTGTCAACACTTCACTATCTGTGAAGTAAGTCCTTGTCACAGCAAAGAAGTGTGATTTTTATATGACACAGATGTAATCTTTGACATATAAATGTTTGATGTTTTTTTCTTGTGTAAACATGCTGTACGCTGAGGCTTTACAAATAGGAATCAGAGGGTTGAGTCCAAACTGAGCCCAAACAGGCAAAGTCAAAACGGTTGGGATTAAAATCTAAAGCAGGTAATACAATGCATAAAGATTGTGTCTCCAAGATGATTCAACAGACAAAGATGCTGTTTGCATGCTACACCCGTGGAAAGAAACTGCATTTTCATTAGGCAACCCATAAAATGCATAGCCTGACAATTGCAATGTCATTTTTCTTCACCAGGTACTGTTACACAACCAAAACAATATTCTCACATTGCAGCGTTAGCATTGTTAGCACACCTTATTATAACCAACCCATATACAGTATGTAGTTAAAAGCTAACATGCTAGCTTGCGGCAGGTAGCACCATTAATAACCAAGCCACTGTGCCACTTTTAAACTCCCAATGCTCCCAAACCTCTTACGAGTGATAACTTCTTGATAACAAAAAATAACAGAATAATGAATCATTTAAAAACGTGAATGTATCTTTTTGTTTTCACCGAGCTCATCTCTAATCATAAGCATCAACCTCTGATTCATTAACTTCCGATTGTGCAAAGATAAAAAATAGTTAAGAGGAGAAATTGAAGAATTGTGGTGAACAATTGTAATATCAGAGGAAAAATGTGCTTTCTGCTTATAGTTGGTATGAAGTTGCATTGGGATATGCTGCAGCGCGGTAGTTTCAGTCAGTGCAAATGAGCTTACCTTCATTGCTTCATTCAGCAGTTCAGACAGTACAAACAACCAGCAGATGTCTCTGTTAAATCAACCTGCAGCTGCTGATAAGCTCCAGTAAATCTACAGTTTCCAAACATGTTCTTTCTCAGAAAGAACCACAGAACAAAAATAAACAGCAACATGCTCCTACTGAGAAGAAATATATTTGATTTATAAATTCCTATTCTTGGTCATATTAACCATTCTGGTGTCCTACAGGATAGTCTCCTCACTTGGAAGAGCTGCCATCCTGACTTAAAATACTTCTTTAATAGTTTTACTGGACAGTTTGAGAGCTGCATTGTATAATTTGTATTCCATTGCCATGTCGGTCCACCCATACCAACACAGTCTGCAGTTTTTCATAATGACCACACACACACACACACCACCAGGCCTCTTGGTATGCTCTTGCTGCCTGGGGCCACACAAGCGTAGCCTTTGTGTGCCATCAGAGTGTGACCAAGTAGGAGCGTGTCTGAGAGAGATTGTGCAAACTTGTGTCCTAGTGTCTGTCTGGTAATGCATGAGTTTGTGTGTGTCCTGGTATTTGTGCACCGTTTATGAGCTGCTCTCCCACTGTGCTGGCTTAGATCCCACCAATCGGCAGGACTCGGAGATAGGACAGGAAAGAAAGTCAGCCTCCTTTCTCTCTTCACACTGTTGCATTGTTGTTTGAACAGGCAGGCTGTAAGATGATGAAGAGATGGGCATGGAGGGGGGGGTAGGTGGAGGGAAAAGTGGAAGGAGGCCAGCGTCCTGGGGGTGGTAGTGGTACCAGAGACGTTCCCTTAGCTAGTGTTTTTATTTTCAGTTTGCCTGCTTTGCTTGTGTTTAATGTGTTCTCCTAGAATCAGATTCAGTTTCTGATCTTGTTAACCTTACTATATGGCAGCTCTCCCCATGTACATCCAGTGTCATATGTTCAAGTCCTGCATCATTATGTACCGTCATAGTTTTTTCCTAACTCTGTATAGTCCCAAAATTAAATAATGTTTTCCCATTTCAAGTTGGCTGAATGCCCTTAAGCGATATTCACCCTTGAATGAGAGCCTGGTAAAAGAACGTGAAGTGGGGATTTTCAGTCTACTTTGTCATTGTTGTTAGAGTGAACAGGCTGGCACTGGGCATAGCACGAAGATGAGGAGGAGGAGGAGGAGGAGGAGGAGGAGGAGGAGGAGGAGGAGGAGGAGGAGTAAAACGTTTTGGTGGTGGCAGTGGGTTCACTGGATTTGTGTTTCCAATGCAGGGCGATCACAGCCAGAATGCTGATGATGTGAACGTGGAAGTACATAGACCTAGGAGGAAAAACGGAGTGTAACTTTTGTAACTTTGTCATTAAAGTACTGTAAGGGGAAATGTTGATCGGTAGGAAAAAATGATATTACAAAATAGAGCCGGCCATCATCTTCAAAACTATTATTTTTGGAAATGTATAAAACAAAGGAGAATTCTGGGCCTCTACTTTTCAACCTTAATAAATGTGATCAGCCAGTAGAAACAGCATTGCTGGCATAGCTCCTAATATAACATCTATATATTGCTAACGGCCTGCAAATACATGAATACTAAAGCTGCAACAATAAGTGGATTAGGCGATTGATTTTTAATGCCAAAATTATCTGGTTCCATACAACGATATCGTAGTTTGTTGAGTGGGTCCACAGAACATTTCCTTAAACTGAACTTCTGAACTGAACAACTTTGTGGCAATACACCTGTACACAAAAATGTATTCAGAAATGACCTAAACACAGGTGCACTGGTGCTCATTTCTCATAACCACATTTCACTGTTTGTACCTTCTCGTCTTTATTCAAACTTCAATACAAATGCTGTTAGCTGCAGACTTGCATGTGCAGGGCAGACGTGCAAGCACTTCTATACTTACTACAATCCGGGGGTCTGCGTGCGACGCTCTTCATGTGCATTAGAAAACAAGATGGCGAGAACTATGACAAAATTTGTGTCACGCGTAACCACGCGGTCCCACGAAAGCAGTAAGCATGAATTGGACTTAAGAGGCGAGAGGACTTAAGATGATTTACATACCTGTAATAAACCAAAGTGGGCTCTACTGCAAGAAGTAGAAAAGGCATTACGGTGTAGCAGATGGCCAGCTGGGTGGCAGCCCAAGTTAAAATGTCGTAACCTAGCTTCAAGCCTCTGAAGCCCAGGAAGTAGTGGCGAAGTGACTTACGTACCTTGCGGAGATGAACAGATGAACAGAGAGGGATACATTCACACCAGTGAAAAGTTACATGACAACACTTTAATAGCTTTCTTGATTGTATGAATTTAGTCTACTAAAACCATTCGTTGATGTATGGTATATTTTGCTTTGGTATAACATCTACTATCATCAACAGGTCAGCCAGGTGCACTTATTGGGTTTTCTCTGAAAACTGAGATGAAGCTGCTCAACCAACCTTACCTCACCTACAGGAAAGCGCCACTTCAAACCCTTCTTATATAGCTGTTTTGTGACAGATACACACATTTCTAGAACCATTTGTATCACTATCAAGAACTGTGTTTTTGTTTGCATTTAAAAGTAAGATTGAAGATGAAATATTCATTTGAATTTCCAGAGGAGGTGGAGTACTCACAGCTCGTGCTGCCATGGTGATGGGGATGGCAGTGATGAAGGTGAAATAGTACCCTGGGTAAACACCGTGCCACAGGGCAGACAGGATAAAGGTCAACGCCAACCTGTGTTTGGGGGCTCGGTCATAACACACCCTAAAGAGGTGAGAGTAATCAAACATATTCAAAAGAGTTTATGATATGGACAGCTGAGTAAATATTTTCTGACTGCATGCATGCGTATTGGAGCTCACATTTGCAGTACTTACGTTTTGAGCCAAATTCCTGTTCGAATATTCCAGTTGTCTATGAATGTCTTAAAGCTAGTGGCGGTCTGAAAAAATATCAATAAATAACAATAACCACATAACAGTAACTTTGTCCTCTAAAAGTCATTGCCTGACTTTGACCAACATGAACTTAACACAATGTAGAGAGACTGTGTATGTATGTTTATTAAATCACGTAAAAAATTGAGGGTACCTCAATCCCCAAGATGTTGAGGTTGCACATGAGGTCCCAAGATGGCTGTCCATTTTCATCCATCCCCAAGAAACCATAACCTGCAGCGTTGTTGACTGCATCAGCTGACAGGACGGAGGAAAAAAATTAAATCGCACGCACGCACACACACACACACACACACACACACACACACACACACACACACACACACACACACACACACACACACACAGTGCTCACCCAGTGTCCAGGCGAAGTAGAATTTGGGCCTTGCTGCTTGAATGGAGAAGAAAGCGTAGGTGAGCCTTGTGAGGAAGGGGGCTTGGCTGACAAAGTGGGGGTCCACGTTGTACTTTATTGGCAAGGACCGAGTCACTGTGAGGAAGAACAGCATACATCCGCTGCAGACCAGCAATTTTCGACAGACAGCGTTCTGCAGAGAAAATTGATAACTGCTGAGCAGCGATGGAAACACACATTACAAATGGACGTGATGACAACTGGACTAAGTCAGTCCAAAACCAGGTCCAGCTGAGATCAGAGGAAATGAGCCATATTTACAACCAAGGCTGAAACAATGACAGCAGTAGGACTAGGTGCAAAAATGGAAGAATCTGACTCTGATAAGATTCAAGTCTCACAGTGAATACAAAAATCTAAGTAGGAGAAGACTTAGACAGATTTTACAATAGTCCCAGGTTATGCTGTGTCATTAAGGAAGCAGCAACCAGATATGCATTCATTAACTTACTAGAGGTGATGGCTCCGGTGTCTTATCATAACCGTTCTGCCCATTACACATTGCAGAGTGCTGCCTAAGCCTTATGCTGATGTGTCTGCCCTCGATGAAGTCTATGTATTCCTTATAGTTACTGCATGGTCCCACCAATACACTCAGGAAGTTCAGATTGTAGCTCAGGTACTCGATGAGAGAAGGCCTTACACTGTAGGAGAAATAATTTAAAACAAACGAGAACCATATTTTTAGTATGATAGCAGTGATCACTTCATGTGAAAATGCAACAGTGGTATTCACTTTTTTTCATCTAAGTTTGGTGGATAGTGAGAAAAGCATGCCGTTATTTTTTAATAAAAATGACACATTTAAAAAAGGAGTTCTGTGAACCTGTATAATTGCTTGGCAGATGAAATGTTACATAAAAGTAAACATTCTGTGAATGAACAAAAACTAACACATGAGACAATCCACATTATAAATTAGCTTTTGATCTGGTCCCTTTTGGTTCTCTGACAGCAGATCCGCAGCACTTTAAGAAACCAGAGCTGTGTATTGAGAACTGGTTATGAAGTGTTACCAGTTCCAAACAATGAAGCAAACAGGAAACTATATAAAAAATCAGCTTTAATAAGCTTAGTGATTCCTGAGAGAAAAGTTTTGACCTATTGAGCTTCCGCCTATATTAATTATAATAAGTATATATGTTGGTATCCAAAACTATTTGGTAGCCCAGGAATCTTAAATTAAGCTAACAAAAATGAGACAATCATGGAATTTAGAGCTGCAGGATTATCAGAAAAGAGCAACACTATGAGTTATGATCGCTTTTTGATACATTTTAAAATTCATTTAAATTTTAGTTTTAAAATTGCATGCATGGTACACTGATGACTGTTGTTTTATCGATTCACATGCATACAATGTAATATTTTCCATGCAAAATGATGCCTCTTTTCTAAGTTCACAGCATGCTTTTTACATGAACAAGCTATTCACCATGAATGCATCTCCTTGTCATTGTCCTTCGTGGCTAAAGGAAAAGAAACAGTTATTTATTCTTTAAATAAGGTGTTAATTCAGATGCAACCCTACCATATCAACCCTACATTATAAACTATGTGCACCTCAAAGATCAGTTTTAAAAGAAAATCAGCTAAATTCAGTAGGGGAAAAATATGTCATTATTCGCAGGACACAGTGCTCTGACTTGTCTCCAAGAAGGCTATACCCTTGATGTTTCACACTGCAAGTGTACTGGAAGTTGTGACTATTAACCACGGTATACACTTACTTTATAGCCAGAGGCTTCTGCTCTGGGGTCAGTTGTTCAGCTTTCTTACACATACCTGAAAAATAAGGGATGACGTCATGAGTAACCTGTTTGGAAACTTTAATTTTGCCATTTTTCAGCAAATTATAAAATGAATGATGGCTGAATTTCATTTAGCTGCTTTAGTTTCAGGGTCCTGGTATTGTGCATGCTGGCTCACTGTCACATTGTCATTGACATTGGTATCTTAAAAGTTAATTCATTGTGAGAGCATGTTGCCTCCACTATTAAAAGGCTTGCCAATATCTGTGCACATTTAAGTGTGTGTGTGTGTGTGTGTGTGTGTGTGTGTGTGTGTGTGTGTGTGTGTGTGTGTGTGTGTGTGTGTGTGGTCATCTTCTCCTCTGCCTTACCATCGTGGAGCTGGAAAGCCAGTGTGGTTATCTTCTGGGTTACTATCATCAGAGGCCTGGGCAGAAAACATAATGAAAGTATAAAGTCATATAATGTAAAAAAAAAAAGCAGTAAAATCCCTGTAATACAATATGCTTATTCTAGTGCTACCTCAGCACTCCACATTTAATCCACAGCAGGATGTTTAAGTAAAATAAAATATTTTTTTAGTCATTATTTTAGTCATCTATTATATGACTGACATACCAGTCATATAATAATACCTGTCATGTCAGGTCATTAATCCAATGCAATTCATTCTAATCTCAAAATCTTCACTTAATTCTCGTCTCTCTGTTAAACCAGTACAGCCTGATAGCCATCTTCTCAAGCTCACAGTGTAAGTACATAGATTTTCTAACATTGATTACACCAATGGGATATTGCTAGTACGAACATTTCACCCATCAAATACTGTAGGTTTTTCACACTTATTTGCAATGCAATTCAGTCATCCAAAACAACAATACACAACAGTAAACAGAGAGACTAGGCGAACATACATTACAACACATACAGCTACATTTTGGTTTTAGTCGTTTCAGTAAGCTAGCAATTAATGGATACCAAAAATTATGGAAGGGAGGCGACGGCGGGGGTCATTAAGGTCCTGTACAATAATTCTGAACAGACTAGTTTCACATCCCCTTTACTAGTTTCATTCACAGATAAAGACCTCTCTGTCCCAAGAATGTAAGTGTATGCAAAGGCACACAAACTTCATCTCTCTCTCTCTCTCTCTCTCTCTCTCACACACACACACACACACACACACACACACACACACACACACACACACACACACACACACACACACACACACACACACACACACACACACACTGGTTCCTGTGTTTGAGTGGGCTGCATTGTGCGGACAGCATGGAAAACCGAGGCAGAGAGGGGCCGAGCGGCTGGCAGTGCCAGCTCAATGAGAGTTGGCAGTTGGCTTTAGAGAAACTTTTTCAGGGGGCCAGCCAGTATGTGCAACTCTCTCCACCGATGTAGCCAACAGACTCTGTTTTTCCATGTAGAATCTAAAGTTGGCCCTGTACACAATATTTTGACCCGGTTCAGTTTCAGCTCTGCTGCCTTGCACAATTTCAGTAAAATCGGCTTATGGAAATGCTCGACTGACTAATGACTAATTAGAATGACTAATGGGAGAAAAGCAGACAGACTTTAGAGACGAGTTCTAGATTGAATGTGTTTGGCATCTTCCAACAGGGAAAGCAACACAACATATCAAGGTGATAATGAGGACAACATGACAGCAGAAAACCGAAATTGCAAAAAGCACTGTGAGTCACAGAACCTTATATTTATAATATAAGTATTGTTTATAGCACCGGATTATTACATCCAATCCTGTGTAAGTAGCTACACATATGTACACTAGCTCTGTGATTTACAACCATTCATCTGTCCAATCTGAAAGCTTAAAGAAGCTGGATCCCTAATTCAATATATGATCCTACCAAGGCTGACTCACAGGCCTGGCTGATCATCGCTAAAGTCACGCGGCGGAGTGCAAGTGCTGCTGCCAGCAATTTCATCTAGACCAGAACTGGGCAAAAAGTTGCTGAATACAGGAGCCAGCAAATTCAACAGTCACCTTTCAAAAAGCAACTGCACACAGTAACCACTATTATTATCCACTTTATCTGGTATGAACCATCACAGTAAAACCACTGCTACCACCTCAGGCATTATCCTGACAAAACACATGTATTTGCAGCTCCATGTTTAGTTCAATATTTGTCTGATTTTTGAGATTCCTGGGAGGCCCAGTATGTGAACAAAATGATAACCCTCTTTTTCAAAGCAACCGCATGCCATTAATGTAAGAATAGCTATGGAATGAAGTTGCAGTTAATACCTGTGGGCAGAGTTTCAATTTCAAAATAGTCATTTTTGATGATGCAATCTTTCATTTATGAAATAATGAGCAATGACAAAGGAGTCACTGCTCATCTTCTGTTATAGGAAATCCCCTCCTGCTTCGCTAAATTCTTCTTTTAGCTCTTCTTTATAATTCTGAAAGAGTCGAGTCCAAATGTAATGCTGTAATGAAAAAAAGAGAAAAAGAGTAAACTGCTCACTCCTTTAGAAGCAGCCTTGTTTCTAGCACAACAAAGTCACAGTTGCCAGGAGGCAGCCAAGTACCTTAACTCTACAATGTCAACTGTGAACAATCAATACTGCTGCTTTTTAATCAGTGGTGTTGTATTTACACAAGGCCGTGGTACTGGCGAATGTGTAAACAGGTACAACACAGTTTCACATGTTAACTGATTGAAAAAAAATGATTAATATGCTGTCACCAAGAAGGTGTGGCAAAGAGAGAAGATTACAGAGTGATTACGTGTTTCCTTACCCAGAGAAGTCAGTGGACAGAACTCCATAGTTATAGATAAAGATTCTGCTCACTTGGCACAGTGTCAAGTAGCCCATAGCCATCACCATGGAATACCTGCGTGTGGAGAAATGAACAAAACTAAATCAGAGAGGGGCGCCTGGATAGCTCAGTTGGTAGAGCGGGCGCCCATATATAGAGGTTTACTCCTCGGCGCAGCGGGCCTGGTTTCGACTCTGCCCTGCGGCCCTTTGCTGCATGTCTTAAGCTGTCCTGTGAAATAAAGGCCTAAAATGGCCAAAAAAATCATCTTAAAAAAAAGAAAACTACATCAGACAAAAAGATGCTCTGGTGATATAAAAGTTAATATTACCAAGTAGGGCTGCCACCTTTTGGACCCCAGGAAGACTAGCTGGTCGTCTAGGCAGCAGCTAATGGGGATCCTTATAATAAATTCAAATACAAATACCTCTTGGTCAACTACTAATCAGTTTTATTTGTTTTACTACTAAACTATTACTGAGATTACAATATGGAATTAGTAGCACAGGATTTGCTATATACACAGGTCTCACCTTTGTGCCTTTTTCTCCAATTTTTGTTTTTTTACATCCAGTCACTCATTTTTAACGGTGTTTTTATCACCTCGCAGTTTTTGCGCAATCTGGAATTGTTGAAGATATAGCATACTCGGATGCTTAGAATTTAACATTTGTTACCTGAGTGTTATTCATTTTCCTTAAATGTCATCATCAAAACATAATTTTACATAAGTTGCTGCGAACCTTGTTGGTGTGCACTTGTAAACTGGAAATGGGTCAAAAAGAATCATTTACTTGTTAACAGTGAAGTTGATTTAAACATGTCCGTCACAACATGCAGTTCTGTCTTTAAATATTTTTTAAATGTGTATACTGTGTCCTGACTTATGAGAGGAGCTGCTGGTTGATACCATGAACATGTATGACCTGACCCATTCTAAGGTAAAAATGTAATTAAAGGTAAAATTATTACTAATCATCCGGTTCAAGCTCAAATTAATTGATCACACCAGGATCACCACAACAAATGACTAATAGTCCCAAATGTTGACATTATAACATATCACAATAATCACTTGTTTTTGTGTGTGTGCACTACAGTGTCCTAAGTTTGTTACCTTCTCTTACCCTGTGCCAGTGATAAAGAGGGGTGTAATGTGGTATGCATGTTTAACAATCAGCATGTTATATGTTGTGTTTTGCTTCCACATGTATAGAACACAGGTGCTATCTTCCTGCCCCTGCAGGTAATCCCTTTACACGTATAAACCAGGGTAACCTAACAAAACTTTTTTTATGTTGCTCCATTCATAAAAAGAAAAAGACTACCATGATGACACACTTGAGCCGAGTTCTTTAAAGGCCATTTTTAAAATAAGGATAACAAGGGCGAGGTGCATTGCAGGGAGTAATTGAATGGGTACATTCCAAGAGGTAAGAAACAATAAATGTTGTTTTTCAGATTGTTGATATCAAATACTGCCTTACTGCAACAAATTAATTATTAATATAGTTACCACTATCTAGACCAGGGGTCGGAAACCATTTTAATATAAAGTGCCATTTTAAAATGTTCATGTTAATCAGTGTGCCATATCAGCATTAAGTCTGCCATCATCTACTGTATTATTTTTTTCCCCTTTGCGTCACATTCTGTGAAAAAGGCAATTAGTACTAGCCAATTAGAGACAGAGTAGGGTGGGTCTTCGCGGAATGCGGATGGGGAAAAAGTCAATCAAACTACTGGCTGTTGTCCTGGCAATGGCTGTGAAAGAGGCCATTTGACATGCGGATTTGAACATTTCCGAAAAACTCTTTTGCACACTTATTGCTAGTGTGCCATTGTTTGAGCTACCGTGTGCCAATGGTGGCACCCGTGCCTAAGGTTGCTGACTCCTGATCTAGACTGAGCCATCTGTTCACTCCTATGACGTAAATCGACTCCAGGTGGATCTTGTCTGACAAGTTTTAATTGATTGCACAAGGCACTTAAGAATGTATTTAATTCCACCTAATATTTTATATGTTAACATGTAAATAATTCCACCACATTTTAGTGCTGTAACATTTCATGATCCATTTTATAATCCAAAATTGTGTCTCCATAACTTAGCTTTATCCCAGACTTTAATGATAATTTCCATTTATGAGTATGAAGATCGACACGTACCTGTGTACATTGTTGATGTCAGCTTTGTTGATGATCAAGTAGCTTGCTACCACCACTGTCAGGATGTGAGCTGAGTACCTGCAGACAAGGACACACAGGACCAGAAAGCCTGAAGCCTGTTGCTCATGAATCAAATGCCACCACAAACATTTCCCTTGTGCCCCTCTTTTCTGTGCACCCTTATTGTCTACAGCCTCATTGTCCTCCTATAATTATAAGCCTGTAGCCCTGCACACTTGACATCAGCCCTGTCTATCTGTCAGAAAGGTAGACAGTTAGTAGACAATTATAGTTGAGAACTCAGTGGCTACCACACACTACCACAGACTTTCTGACTCAGTAAAGACAGAAAATGAAATTGAATGGAGTACTGTGTGAGCGTATCCCTGACAGTATCATACAGTACCATCCAAAGCAGAAGATGAGAAAAGCAATGCCAAGGAGAGTGGCCACAGCGTGCCTGACCAATGGATTGGCATGGCTAGGACTGAGGTAGAGACGAAACCAGAAGGCAGCAGCCAGGGCAAACAGCTGGCACACCATAAAATTCACCTGTGTGGGAGAGATAGATATTAGGATAGGTAATATCTGCTTTTTAATACCTTAAAAAAAATACTACTAAATAATACTCCTGTAGGGACATTGTGACAGCATGATGCATGGTTATAATGATTTTTTTCCCACTTGGTTCATCATCCCCAGTGGTATCATATACATTCTATAAGGATGTATAGCCCAGATAGCAAGCACATTTTGGCCGATTCCGGCTAAAAAGCGCTACTGTCGGCTCAGTGTCGGCATCGGAGTAAAGATAAAGGGCCAGAGTCGTGCCGACTGTGTACACAACACTTCTGGCTGACATACGGCTTTATATGAAGAGCCAGTGTCGGCTTAAAGCAGTTTTACTCGCGCTGGCTCAAATACGGTTTTATTAATGGGCCAGTGTCGGCTAAAGGCAGTTTTACTCGCGCTGGCTCAAATACAGCGTTTTATTAATGGGCTAGTGTCGGCTAAAAGCAGTTGTACTAGTGTCAGTTCCGTACTCGGTGTAGCTGTGTATTTTTACCGTCGGCCCGAGTTCGTTTTGTCACAGTCGGGCCACAACGAGAATTATGGAAATCAGCCGCCTGAAAAAAAAGTTTTGGCGGTTAAATTCTAGGACTCTGCCGGAGATTTGCAGTCTGCAGAAGATTTCATTATTCATTACAGTGTTGTATTACATTTAGAAGCTGTTGTAAATGTCAATAAGAATTGTATTTTAATATCTTTATAACAATTAGATCGTTTGTGATGATAGGCTATCAGAAAACATTCTGATATGTTTATCACAAATAGGCTAGATGAGTGCGATCTCATTGTGTAAATTTAATTAATTATCTTGTTTTATTATTATAACTGCTCCAGTAGCCTACACTATAGCTAATCCAATGATTTGGAGTTGTTTTGAGTGTTAGCTCATTCAACGCCAGCGTCGATTCATCTGTTGAATGTATGGGCTATATCAGGCCTAGCATTCTGTGACCCATTGAATTACATAGCCAATTCTGTTACATAGCATATATATATACACATATGTGTATATATATATATATATATATATATATATATATATATATATATATATTTCAACTAAGGGCGATATAGATATTAATATAATATTAAGATAATATAATATTAAGAAAAGTTTGCTTACTCAAAGTGTTTTGGTTTGGCATTAATGGATGTGTGTGTGTGTGTGTGTGTGTGTGTGTGTGTGTGTGTGTGTGTGTGTGTGTGTGTGTGTGTGTGTGTGTGTGTGTGTGTCATTTCTTCCTCCAGAGTCAACATTGGAACCAGCAACAAACATGTCGTAGTTTCTGGACCACATCTGGCCCGGGGACCAAGCCGAGTC
The DNA here is from genome assembly GCF_004354835.1 of Perca flavescens. Classification (NCBI taxonomy): domain Eukaryota; kingdom Metazoa; phylum Chordata; class Actinopteri; order Perciformes; family Percidae; genus Perca; species Perca flavescens. Next base: position 24,429,577 of record NC_041336.1, read on the forward strand.
TCAGCCAGATCTGTCTTACAGTGTCTGGGACAGAACTGGGCCACATAACACTGTCACTTTACAGTGTCTGGGACAGAACTGGGCCAAATAAAACACTGTCACTTTACAGTGTCTGGGACAGAACTGGGCCAAATAAAACACTGTCACTTTACAGTGTCTGGGACAGAACTGGGCCAAATAAAACACTGTCACTTTACAGTGTCTGGGCCAGAACTGGGCCAAAATAAAACAATACAAGTCACTTTACAGTGTCTGGGCCAGAATTGGGCCACATAAACAAAACAAATCATTTTACAGGGTGTGGGCCTCATCTGGGCCGGAGGAACTGTTTTTGTGTCGATTTTCCATGTGTGGACCAGTTTTGGGCCGGAGACCCAGCCAGAAGTGGGCCAGAATTGTAGCAAGGATGTGGCCCTGTGGTGGGCCAGACACATTTTGTTATGTGGGAGTTTTGCTGTGATAATTGTTTAGTAGAATATCAAATAGTTGACGATAAACGTCGAGTAATTTTGCATGCAAGTCTTCAGTTTCTAAATGCCATTTTGGAAGGACACCAACATCATTTAATCTACACATCATTGCAATTATGAACTGTAATGTGGGCGTCGATGACAATAAGGGAATGACTGCACGTCTCAACAAGTGACACACTTGCAGACTATATATAATCTTTAACACAGTGTGCCATTCATAAGATAACAGAGCTTGGGGAATGCTGTTTTTTAACTCCGAAATATCCCCGTTGTTTTTGTGATTCATGGACAGATCCTCCTACCTGATCAAGGGGAAAGCCCAAGTATTCACTGACAGGCAGCAGCCACTTGGATCCAGTGGTTTTAAAAGCAGTGTCCGCCCGCTCGCCCATCCTGCGTAATTTTCTGTCGCGACGACTCAATGTTCCCGGTTGTCTTTTTCCTTGTTTTTTATTTTTATTTATCTTAACTACTTACTATTTTCTCTGATAGAAATTCATTGTTTGGCAAAAGTCCCCGTGATAAGTCGAGATAGTAGGCTACACAGTATGACAGACCGGGCATACAGCACTCCTCCTTCTAGGACAGTACCAGTCAAGTCAAACAGTAACAGAAAGAAAATGAATAGCTTTTCCGGTCATTGCTTCCAAAATAAAAGCCGGGTTGTGAACGTGCAAAATTAGGGGTTGTAGCATTGTAGGCTACTGCAAACAGAAAGCAAATACGATATATAATATCTGCGAGGAGAAATCTATTCTACGGACTTGTTTTCGCCCACAATGTACTCACAGACATTCCACTATAAAAGGCGATGTTTTAATTACAATTCTCACACAAATGTTGCGATGATCACTTACCCATATATAGCCCTCATTTTTCAAACGTGGCATTGTATCATACGCTTTTATCTAAACAATAAATCGACTGCATCGTGAGTGAAATTCTTTTTTAAAGAGAAACGTCTGCGTCTATTACATTTAATGGAATATTAAAAAAAAACGTATGAAAGCCCTTTCATCTTACTTCCGCTGTGTTATCCAGGCTCTTTCCAACTTTGTGCAACATGAGTTCACAAAGTGGTATCAGTCGCTATTTCCCCCGCCCTATTTAAAATTAGTGTTTTGTTAGTGACTCATGGTGACAAAACATTACTCATTAACCAGAAGAAAATATGAATTGACTGTGTTTCAATAGGTTATTCAAAGACGGAATCCCATTTTGGTACGTGGTACTGGTAACGTGAGTCAGACCTCAGGTTCTGAACCCAAACGCACACATTAATTGTGGTGAAAAAAAGGTGAGTAGGCCTTTTTTTTATCAATTTTTTATTAAGAAAGGCACAAGATTAACAACATTACACATCACAGATAAAGCCCTTTTCCCCCAGCCCCCCTATAAAAGGTGAGTATTTATTGATGACAAAAATATAACTGAAAAGGTAATGCCAGACGTGTAGACAGGTGAGTAGACCTGGGCTACGGGTGATGGAATGCTGGTGGTCGTGACAACGTGTTGGGAGGTGAGTAGGCTACTGGTGGACAGGGGTCTTGAGGGAACGACGTAGTTGATGGTTCTGGTTGACAGGCAGTGAAGGTACTGAAGACAGAGAAACAGTTAAAGGTCCCATGACATGGTGCTCTTTGGATGCTTTTATTTAGACCTTAGTGGTCCCCTAATACTGTATCTGAAGTCTCTTTCTTGAAATTCAGCCTTGGTACAGAATTACATCCCCACAATGAGCTTTCCTTAGTAGGCCTATGTGCCATTTCTGTGTCTGTAGCTATTGAGGAGGAGAGAGGAGGGGGGCAAGGTGGAGGGTGGGGGTGTGGCCTTGACCAACTGCTACTTTGCTCCTTTGAAAGCCATGATGTCTCTCTCTCTGGGCGGGCAAAGCAGAGAAAGGGGAGGTAACCTTGCTCCTTATGACCTCATAAGGAGAAGATTCCAGATCGGCCCATCTGAGCTTTCATTTTCTCAAAGGCAGAGCAGGATACCCTGGGCTCGGTTTACACACATCGCCATTTCTAGCCACTGGGGGACCATAGGCAGGCTGGGGGAATGCATATTAATGTTAAAAAACCTCAAAGTGAAATTTACATGCCATGGGACCTTTAAGCAAACAAGCATAATCAAACATAGACTGACTAGCAAACAATTTAGGCAGACACGCAAGCACAACATACGAGTAGGTTATGGATAACAATCCGGCAGGGAGTGGACGTCAGGTCACAGCTTAAATAGTGTTGTGATGATGATCAGGACCAGGTGTGTTGTGTAGATTGCTGATGAGGAACAGGTGAGAGCAGTTCCAGATGATCCTGGAATTCCCGCCTTGCACTCGTTGCCCGACAACCGGAACGGGGTACGTTCAGGAACGTAACTCAAAACACAAAAACAAACCAGACAGACAGGGAAAACGTGCTCAAGGGGAGGAGTTGGTGACAGTGTGTGTAGGCTACTACAACTATAGTGTAAAGGTGATTGCAACAGATGAGAATGGATGATAGTTATATCCTGCTTTGTTACGATCCATCATGTGTGTGTTGCAGAGTGTGTTAAGAAAGTTCATCTGTGAAAGGACTGAATGTTCTTTCCTGCAAGACCATGGCATGGTTTTTATTCATTATTGAGAGGTTATTGTTTTGAGTCATAATTAATGCCCAAACATGGCATGGCAGAGAGAATAGATATTTTGTGTTTATTGCTGAGAGTCATAATTAATTCCCAAGTGTGAAGTTTTGTCAGTGGCCACCTAGAACTATGAACACTTTTTGTCCAAGAGTGACATTTAAAGTGAGGCACCAACTATGAATTAGCCTTTACATATAATAAACAATAAATGTGGCATTTAATAGATTCCCATGAGGGAATTTTCTTCACTCTTGTACTAGGCCTCCTCTTGTATTCAATGGTGAGGTCAGAGGTCAAGATCAGCTACTAAACTACAGCCTGCATGGTTGAGATTAAATATCTTTTGAAAGGACAGTTAAGTTTCTTTTACCCAATTCACCACAATTCACGATCTATTTACAGGGAATACAGTACATTCTGACCTATTGATCATGTGGCTTCCTATGATGGCACTTTCAGAACTCTTTCACAACTTTCAGACCTGTAATGTAAGCAGTGGTGTAAGTAATATGCAAATCTTTTACTCAAGTAAAAGTAGAAATACCAAATTGTAATATACACTCCATTACAAGAATAAGTCCTTAATTTTTTTATTTAATTAAAGTACAGAGGTATTATCTTCAAAATGTACTTACAAGTAAAATAACTTTGAATGGCCCATTACAGAGCATTATATAATGATATACTGTATATTATATTATTGTATTATTATTATTATTATTATTATTATTATTATATATATGCATTTATGTGTAAACAGAATGTAATGTTGTGGTTGGCCCAATATTATTTTAAGCAATTATAATTTTTAAGCTGATGACATATTTGTACAGTCTTAGCTGTAGCTTACATATACATTTAATGAAGTAAAAAAGTACAATATTTCCCTCTGAAATGCAGTGAAGTATAAGTATAAAGCATACAATGGAAATACTCAAGTAATGTAGGCCTACAAATACATCAGAATTGTACAAGTACAGTACTTAGTTGTTGATTGTTACATTCCACCACTGAATGTAAACCTTTACTGGTAAATGTAGACTATACTGAATATAACATATCTACGCAAAAATATTATTTTATTAAAATTAGACCACCTTTTAGGAAGAAAATATAGCATTTTTTTATTTCATCATATTTTTTAAAGTTGTATTTAGTTTTCACAGTAACCTATTAAATTGGTGGAGGTCAGTATTTAATGCCCAAAGATTAGCTTATCATGCTGATGTACAAGGGCCCACAAAACGTTAAGAAAGGGGGCGAACATTAAATCAAGAGTGAAAATTCCACTTCACTCTGCCTCTTCAGCACAACCGATCACTTGCGCCACTTAGCGTCCTGTCAGAGAACACGCAAGGCGTGACAGGTGACGCTGGCCTGTTTACAACTGCCAATGAACACGTGGCACACCTAATCTTGAGCTGTCATTGGTCAATACGGCTATAATATGGGTAGGGACTTTTCTCTAAAGGACCAATAGCGGCTGTCATGTAAATTCCGTTTGAAAATTTCCCGGGAAATCTGAGTTTCGCGGGAGGGTTCTTGAGCGCGTAAACCGTATCCCTTCATTCATCAGGCCGTTTCCTGAAGCCATTTCTAGACCGGGGAAACGAGAGTTGCGCTACTTTTTAATCCGTTGCATCTGCCTAAATGCACTTTCTTAAGGAAAAATACTTTACAAAAGTCGATGAATCAGACTGTCATCTTTACTTCGGTCTGATTATTTTTGTAATTTTTTCGGCGGATTAGCAGCCATACGGGCTTGAAAGTACTGAGACAAGAAAGGGGTTACCCCGAATACGCAAGATGAGAAGAGGGATCTCCTCGGCTCCGGACAAAGTGATTTTAGCGGGGGTTGGGGGCTCTCCTCTCGACAATAATATCATTTTAACAACTCTCACGGATCGTTTAAACCCCGGTCAATCCAACGCTACGTATATCCAAATAATAACCACCCCACCGCCTTGCAACGTTACACAGACATCAAATGTGTGTTTATCCGAACCTCAGATAAACAACATTTACACAACTCCACAACAAGCTGCAGCAAACGGAGTAGGACAACGACCCGCTCTGGGGAGACCGCCGGTAATCATCTATACAGCTCGTTTCAACATATTTGGCTTGCTACAACTAGCCTCAAACACGACAAAATGTTAGCTTGCTAGGCTAGCCAAGCTTGTTGTTCGGGCAGCTAACATTAGCTGCTTAGCCAGGGCATTCCCTCAACCTAGCGAGGTGGCTAACTAACTACCGCTAGCTAAGTTACCCAAGTGGGTTGGTTAAGTGGTATGTTGACTGTAGGGAAGCAAACGTCGAGTTTAAGTTAGTTTGGGGTTTACAAATAACGTAGACATGTCCTCTAATAGCGGGCTATGCTAACTTCATGGTGTTTTGAGACCGCTTTCACCCTTGCAGCCAGATAGAAATATTGGTGAGAGATGAGTAACGTTAGCGGTGGCCTAGTGGCTGCTACTGGTGCCCTAATTTGGGGGTTGGGGGGGGATTGTTGGACTACTTGGCTCTCAGTTAGCTACTTTTCAGCTTTCAAACAAGACACTAGTGCCTAATTTGCAAAGCCATGGGCTTATAAGCTAAAGCTTCCCTTCAGTTTTGAAACTAACGTTAACGTTACTCGATAGATATTTCTTCCAGTCGTCTCTGAAGATGCAAGCCAACTTGGATGGAGCTTGGAAATGTGTTAGCTTTCAAGGCTAGTAGCAGTATTGATTATCAGAGGACATGACTCGTTGTCGGCCTTGACCTTAATTTGCAAGTGTTTTATGTGCCTCATTTTTGCAAATAAAGTGTAACGTTATGGTGCCTTTCATGCCAAGTGAAGTGAAACTGGAGTTTGTTGCTGAACTGATTGCACATTTCCTGTGTTTTCAACCTGCACAAACCACACAAAATAGTTTCAGCAGTATTCAGGGTGTTGGTTTGTTCTGGCTACTCATCTGTCATGAACTAAACCTAAACCAGCCTCTGTATCTCAGGCTGTAGCCATGAGCAGGCAGGGGGTGAGGGGAGCTGCTTGCTGATATAAAATGGCTGACATTTTGACTGTCAACAGAGGGCATATTATTCTTTCTCAGACTTGGGGCTAAAATATGTAAGAAAGTGTTAATATAGGGTTTACTCTACTTAACATGCTTAATGACTGTTAATTGACTGCTAGTATACATGGGGTTTAGAGGGAAATGCAGTAGACCAGCTCTCTGGTGTTGCTCAGACACTAAAACAGGATGGATTCCAGCCAACAAGTTTTTAAGGGTTCCCTGGTTGGACAGACTATTCATGACGACTAGAATGCCAATTTAGGCTGGTGAAAATATTCAGTTTTCCACTGAAGAAACAGCCAATGGTTGTTGGGTAATTCAACATTTGCATTATAAATGAATGTTGAACACAGCCTAAATGGTCTTAAACAAGTACTGCAGTGGTGATGAGGCAGACATTTAAAATGTCTACTATTGCTGAAACCATAGGTAATGATCTCACCTTTTGTCAAGCTACACAAGTACTACAATAGAAGAAATTGATTCTGACAGGTTATACATTGGTGACCTGTAATTTTGGAGTAAAGATGAATGTGGACATATGCTGGTTAAACACTGGGTTATATCAAAATAGACTAAGCTCCCGAAACTGCTTCAGAAAGGGCATAATTTGGCTGGGATCTCTTATTGGTAATATTCAAAGTTAGCTGGGTTTATTATGGAGCTTTAAGTGTACTTGTATTGGCTTTTTTATTGCCATTACTGTGCAGCAGTGTGATCAACTCCATGGGTGTGACTCACTCTAAAGCTATGTGGGTTTGTCTTGGCCAATTTGTTCAGATGAGAATAAATCATAACCATTGGTTTTGCGCAACATAAGAGCAACAGTCTCCATGACACACTGGAATATTGATTAAAACGTATCTTGTTTTTTGAACTATTTCATGAATATCATTTTGACTGATCCACCTCAGAAATTACAGAACAAAATAAGCTTGTTTTTTTTTTTTTTTTTTTTTTTTTTGTCAAAACTGAAAAGGAAACAACAACAATAGAATGATGGCCTAATCTAACACTGGATTTTCTGGAGTGCACTGTCTTCTTTATAAAATTACTTGTATTTCTATTAACTTTCTAAATAGTTGTGAATGTTTTAGGAAACTGACACTGGAGACGTAAGATGAAAGTAATTTATTTAGCATCATTCATCTTTTCTGGTGGCTTCAAAGAAGAGATGCTTACCAAATGACCAAAACTGCCATATGTGCTGTTAACTGTATATTTTTGTCCATCTAGGCAAAAAGGCGGTTGGCCCTCGATGATTCAGACCACCAGTACCAGTCAGAGCCACCCAGGACTCCAAGAGGCAGAGGAGGGTCTGTGGTGGCCAATGGGGCACGGCTAAAGACACCTAGAAGTAAGAAGCCCTCGCCATCCTGTTTGTACATGTAACCTGAATTTTACAGCCCAATGATACAGGGTCATCCTGTACTAAAGGCGGTCCACACAAAGTTTCGTACACAAAATCAGCCTCAATGCAGCAACTTCATAAAGAAAAAAAAGATTCTCATTGAGCTGAACACATTTGACATTGTGATGCTCTAGATATAATCAAGGGTTAAAGAACCACTAATTTCTCACTCAAGTGGAATAGAGTTTAACCCAGCCCTTGACCCAGGGTCATTTCACAGTTGATGTATGAGAATAATAGACATTCAATATTATTGCAAACTATTTTAAATGCAGTCCCATGAATTTCACTGAACAAGACATAGTGGAGCTGAAATGCTGAATGCACACACAGTAAAAAGTTTTTTGTGTGCATGTCCTTCATACACAACATTTTCAAACAAGACTAAACTTTTTCTTTCTAATTGCTACCTAATTTAAATGATGTTGGACTAAATCTATAGATAGGGTTATGGCTATAATAAAAAATACAACAAGATGCCCTTTCATGATGGCCCTTTAATTTCTGTTTACTCTCTGCATGTGTGTCATGGGGCCCGTTTCAGGAAGGAGGTTTAACAAACGGAGTCTAACTCTGATCTCTGAGTTGATTTACCCTGAGATGGGAAACTGAGTTTTTGATTCCAGAACAGCTGATTTGAGTTGGTTAAATCAACTCAGAGTAGGTTTACTCAGAGTTAAACGCGTGCACCACCACTATAAAAAGGCAGCATAAATGGAGCACTGATACTATGATTCACCATGGTAACAACCTCAAAAAACTGGTTGGCGGAAATACTCATGAGCACATACAGCGAGTTTGAACATATATTTCGTTAAAAAAGCAACGCAGCTGCTGCAAAAGACAGAAAATTTGCGTGGGAGAAAATTGCTGCTAGAGTAAATGCGTAAGTTCCAATATAGTGTATTAATATCATATTTAATCATAAGTATAATATTACTGGTGAAATGGTATTGAACCTATAATCTGTTTCATTTAGGTGCAGTACTGGGGGAGAAAAATTCCTAGGTCTACTAATCCCATTCTGGGGGGGAGGATGCAGCACCATTATTAACAGAATTATAATTCATATTTTTTTATTTCAAAGGGTTTACATCATTCACCTGCAGTACTGTGGAACTCCTTTTTAATGGCTCTTACTGGTTCGTGTCCAGGGAACAATACAAAAACGTTTCAGAGCGAGTCACATTCTTCTGATGGCGCTTTGCTATACAGCGGCTTCACTAATATGCTCCGCATCACCAATGTTGTAAAGAAAACTGCCATTTGCAAAAAAACTTAATGCAACACAGAATCTGCTGGGATGTAAGAGCATGTCCACGATGGGTGACGTTAGTGATATGAGGACAGATAAGGTTATGTAGGCTACATAACTGATAGACTGGGAAGAAAAACGATACCGCTCAAATAGGTAGGCTAGTATCTGGAAATGAAAATGCATCTATAGTCGGGGCCTCAATATCATCTCCCGATGTATGTTTAACTCCCTGTGAAGTAATACAGCTTCTTCAACGGGATCGTCGACAAAAGGAAATGCCATGTTTTGAGAAAAAAAAAAGTTTTATAGTCTGCCTAACAGTTAATAAACCAACCCTGTTTTATTATTCATGCAGATAATGAACTGTAACTCAAGGTTAATTGAAGAAAACCTGCTCCCGACCAGGTTAGGTTCACAGGGTCAGTTACCATAGTAACTGACTCTGAGGTTAAGTTACCTCTCTTTCTGAAACGGGCTGGAGTTACCCCTCTCTCTCAGGTTTGATTAACCTCCCTTTTTGAAACAGAAAACCCAGAGTTTCCCTCATCTCAGGGTTAACAGACTCACTTTTCACTAAACCTGCTTTCTGAAACGGGCACCAGAACAGTCTACTGAGCTATATTTGGAACTTGAAACGGAAACTAAATCTGGACCTCAGTGTTCATGATATTTGGCCATTGCATCAGTGTAGTATATTGTTGTTGGAGGACGAGACAGGTCACATGCCGTATGCTGTAACCCTCTGATGAGAGGAACTGATGCCATCGACACAGAGCTATCGATATTGAAATATGTCCAGCTGGCAAATTCGCAATTTGGTGCTTTACGTAAAACATTACCAGCTGGTGCTTTATCAAAGTTCAAGTTAACTTCAAGTTGTTCCTTGGTACATGTAAAGGACACATTCCCAACCAATTATGACTGATTGCGTCATTTGCCTCCAACATTTCCTGACTGAAAAAAACCCATAGGATTTATTGCTGTGTGGTTGTGTTGGATTGGATTACATGGTAACGTTGTACCTATTATTAACTTGTTCTGACACCTCTGCTTCTTTTCTACTGCTGGTTTTGGAAGTCAGGGTGAATATAGGTGTCTTTACAGATGGTCGGTTTAACTTTTTTACAACCCACAATTTACCTGGGCTTCCTCCTACCAACTGAAACTGTTATTAGGAAGTTTTATGTTTTACTTTCCTTGCATAAATTAATCACAAGTCGCTGAAATACATTGTCCTTTCCCTGTTTTTATTTTTCTGTTCCTCCACCATAGCACCAAAGTCTCCACCAGAGAAGACTCGGTATGACACCTCCCTGGGCCTGTTGACAAAGAAGTTTGTGGACCTCCTTGCCCAGTCTTCTGATGGCGTCTTGGACCTCAACCTCGCTGCTGAAACCTTACAGGTAATTTCAGATCAAAAAAAAAAAAAAAAGGGCGTGTTGGTGGTAGGAGGTTTATGTAAAGCAAACCTACCTTTTATAGTTGATACGTTTCTCCTTTAAATCCTGTTAGTGATGCAAGAAATAAAAGTGAGGGATAATAAAATGTATAGGCGACATCTTAAGCAAAAATATCTGCTCAAAGCATTGAAAATGTTTTGGATATGTGTCAGGGATTTTTTTTTTTTGCTACGATTGGTAATTTACACAGGGAAATCAACCGCTAAATTGGTAACAGATGAGACATGTATTCCTCTACATTTAGGTACAGAAAAGGCGGCTGTATGATATCACCAATGTACTAGAAGGCATTCACCTCATCAAGAAGAAATCAAAGAACAACATTCAGTGGATGTAAGTGGTCATCACTCTTAACACTCAAATACTTGATTTATGTCTTTTTTAAGAGTACGTTTTGTCTTACCTGTCGATCGGAGCACCCACTTGAATTGATACTCTTGTCTAATTCATCCCATCATGAACAAATTTGAGAACATAATGTGACACGTTTCAGTTCTCTTGGTTTCTCTGTGTGTCTTTCTCCTCCGTCTTGAGTTATCTCATTTGTTTTGGAGTAAAAAAGTTTTTAAATATTTGTATCTTGGGTTGGTGTGGCCAAAAAAACTTTTTTTCTCTCTCACTCGAGACCGCTGTGTCCAACGTTACTAGAAGGTAGAGCGAGCTACAACTGACAGAGAGAGAGAGAGAGAGAGAGAGAGAGAAGAATGTATCACTACAGTCAACCAGCAGTCTGCTCAAAGCGATGGTGTTTTTTACAAATAGGTTGCACGTAAAGGGGGAAAAAGTAGCCTTTGTGTCTTTGCTAGTTTAAGACCGACGCACTTGTCAATTTCCCGTCCAGCGCCCGCAACTAGGATTAGTGTGTTTGACTGCGGGGAGGGGGCATCACGATGGTGGCTCTCCATCGTGATGTCGGCCAGCCATCACGATCGGCACAACCCTATTCTGTAGAGCACAAGGAGGCTGCGTGCAAGCTGTTACCACTTCAAATTATTAGTATATCTGACTGTTCTACACTCTACAAATTTAATTATATCCTCATTTGTTCAGTAATCACTAAGGTCACGTGCAGTTAAGCCTGTAATTGCATTTAGTGGCATGTTTTTCTATGATTTACTGTATCTCTCTTTTCTTTTAGTTAAGGCCCAGATTTTTCCTGTCTTGGATATAATGTGGTTGGCCTAGGTTTAGATGTTGCTAAAATGAAATAAATACATTAGTCACTTAACTGGGAAATGTCCACAGACAAATTGTTGTTCATCTCAAAACAAATGACAACAATACAAATATTTTAGATCATACTTATTTTAAGACAAACAAAAAATGTTCTCTACATGACCTTCATTGTGATTTGTAGTCCACTTTACCTTACAGGGGATATTTATTTGTGGCTTACAAAGAGAAAATACAATCTTCTGCATCCAAATAATATCCTCTGCAGCATCTGCTCACTGCTTTGAAGTATTGAAACACAAATCTGTGGTACCAAAAAATGCTGTTTAAGCAGGCAGTAATAAAGGGGCAAGTGAAGCGCCTGAGCCAGTACTAAATCTGTTTAAATTCACTCACTTCAATCTTCTCACTTTCACAGGGGCTGTAGTCTGTTGGAGGTAGAGGGGGCACTGAGCCAGAGACAGCGACTAACAGCAGAAGTTTCTGCACTGGGAGAAGAAGAACAGAGGCTTGAACAACTGATCCAAAGATGCAGCCTGGATATGAGACACATGAGCGAGTTGCAAAGCAACCAGAAATATCCTTTTGTTGTTAGTTGACATGTCATCCAAAAGGTAAAATGGTTCTTAGCCACTTTATTTTATTGTTAAAAACTTCCTGTAACTGTTCTCATAGTTCTGCAGGTAAACCTCACCAAATTGATCACGGTGTAAAATTGTTTGTATGCATGCTTATTCCTGCCTCACAGTGAGGCCACGGTGATACATGGGGATTTTTGCTACGGCTGCACGATATTTTGTTTCATTGTCTACATCGCGATGTGCGCATGTGCAATAGTCACATCGCAGGATGCGCGATTGTAACGCTACAACATTTTTGCTGCTTGAAAGAAAAGTAAACTTCGTTCTCCTTTTACATGATTGTTACCGCCCGACTCTTCCCCTTTTTAATGTGACGTAACGTTAGTCCGACAGGGTTTGTTCGGAAGGGAGGCTCTCCTGTGTGTACAAAAAGGTACCGTAAGCGGCAGCTGCCGTGGACACAGGGATACACATACTTTTCATGGGTAGTGAACCTACTGTAGTCAGTGTTTTTATGTTCGCTGCAAAGATGAAATAAATCACCTGATTAATGCAACGTTATCACGACTTCTCCTGGCCATTTTTCACTGCAGAGTTGCCAGAAAGCTGCTGTCAGCCAGGCTAAAGCTAATATAGTTAGCCTAAAGATACAAGGGTTCCGTTCCAACTAACGTGACGGTTTGGAACCGCAAAGCTGGAAACGTAACCCTAATACAACAGAAGTCTGTGTCTGATAGAATGTATTTACACTGATTTATTATTTCCAAATAGAGCTATTTGTCTTATTTCATAACTCTATATATTGCAGGAAAGAAATATATCGCAATGTCAGTTTTTTTCCAATATCGTGCAGCCCTAATTTTTGCTTTTATTGAAATGGCGAAATTAGTTAAAAATATATCCGCCAGTCTTCAACTTCAAACTCACTTTAGATAACACCCATTCTGACTTGTGAATTGTTTTCAAATTGTCTTATCTGTTACACATATGCCAAATAAAGCAGATTTTATTTTACATTATGGTGCCTAACATGTTAAGCTTAAAACACCAGCATGTGTAGATGCATGGTACAGCAATCATTTCAGCAGTTTGGAGGTTTGTCATCGCGTAGTTAGCATTTTCCGGCTTGCATATACATGTACTATTAACATGTACTGACATTGTAGCATTATTTCTTTAACCCTTTCGTCTGCACATATGCCTATGTAACGTACCAAGACATCAAACAGCTGGGAAACCTCAGAGACCAGACTGTTATTGTCGTCAAAGCGCCCACAGACACCAAACTAGAAGTACCAGACCCTGATGAGGTATGTGTACACACACAAAAACGCACAAGGTGGATCTGTCATTGTTGTCCCAATGAAACTTCTGCTGCTTGCTCTTCTATGGTTGGTGGCCTTTTGGCTTCTAAGTGAAAAACTGACTGCTTCACAAAGCTTTTGCAGTGTGTAAACTTCAAAAAAGTGAAGTAATGCAGGAACACTGCTATTCTGTCTAGCCACTTGTTAACAGACATAGCATTTCTCCTGACATTAATGCACCAGCTGTGGAGGTTGCAGTCAGTTTAGGTGACCCCTCTAGGGTTGGTGTTGAGGATTTGTTTTACCAGGCATTTGGGGATGACACTGACTAAAGCAGTGTCATGGTCTGTAGCAAAATGTAGTTCATCAATTTGCCCCGAGTTACCAGTTTTTTAGGTACACCATTACATGTACAGACTACAATACCTTTTGGTTTATATATGTTGGTAGAACATTTACAAGTTGAGAGCATATGAAAAAGAGACTCGTAGTTTTTTTTTAATCTTTCAATTAAGTCTGTCCATCCTTCTAATCGTGCAGTCCTATCAGATTTTGGGATTTGACCAGAATTTTTTTTCCTCTCTCCAGAGTTTGTCCATCCATCTGACCAGCACTAAGGGTCCTATAGAAGTCCTCCTGTGCCCAGATGAGGAGAATGACCCCAGGAGTCCTGTAAAAAACGGAAGCATGGACATCAATGGGAACTCACCTTTCCTCAAAGTCCTCCAAGGTTTGTCTCAGATAGACATAGGTGTGCATGAATGTTTTTAGACCTCATTACAAACAAAGAGCAACGTGTGCAATGCTTAGCTAAACTCGTAATAGAATAAAATTGGTTTTGAGTGCCACCCTCCCACCCAACCCAAGTAGGCCTGTCATGATAACAAATTTTGCTGGACCATAATTTTTTCCAGAAATGATTGCGATAAACGATAATATTGTCGTTCTGAGACCATTTTCATCTAATATAATGATAATGGCATAATAATGCAGGTACACCTTTTTATATTTCTAAATAATATTTAACACTGGAACTGGAAGAAATTTTAAATATCCACAATAAATGAACAAAACAACTAAAAACAAATAAATAAAAGGGAAATTAAAAACCACACACAATCAAAACAATAAATAAAATGGATGTAAACAAAATTGCACTTCAAACAATATTAAACATTAGGCTCAGACATTAAAGAGTAATACATTCCTTAAAGGGATAGTTCACCGCTGGAAAGATGAATATGTATTAAACTGGGTCATTTATGTAGTAGAAATGTGACATTTTTTTAGAAGTTTGTGCCTTCTAGACCGAGAAAAGCCAGAAAATCCATTTTTGGCTCATGTGGATGAAAGACAACCGCTCGCAGAATGCACTTGCTTCGCTTCCCTACGAGTCCACTCCCAAGCCACGCCTACCGCTTACAGACATCGACACATAGCATAGACAGGCAGTCAGGTCAACTCAAGTGTGTTTTATTGTCAATTCAACCATATACAAGAAACGTTTCACCGTGGCTCAAGTGGTGTTGCACATTTAAAATATATAAACATTATTATATAAAAAACAACAAACGAAATAGGCTACATTTAGTGCACACACATAGAATAGTAAAGTTCAGCTAAAGCATTGGTAGCATTAGCGCTTTAAAGGGCTGTAAACGAGTATAAGCACAGCCGTGAATTTGCGTGGAATTTAGAATGGTTGGCATTTAACAGTCACAACCTCCACCGGCAGTTAGTTGGATACAAGCAGCCCCCCCCCCCCACCCCGTAATCCATATTAACACAGCCCACCTCCACGAGTCTTACCCGACAGAGCAGCATCTATCTGCTCAGAAGAAGGCCTGGTAGCTGGATAGCGAAGGCCATTACACTGGGGGGGGAGAGAGAGACACTCTCAGGTTAAGTGGTTCACCATGGTCATTCGGTTTGAATCCAAAGTGCTCCCACACTGCAGCTGTCGTGTTTGGCTTTGAAAGCAATTCCATCTCACGCAGCTCCACAGAGTGCTTGCTGCACTCTGTGGGAGGCTACGCCAGGAGTCCCGCCTCCCCACTTAAAGACCATGCGGTTGACAAGTGACTGACAACAAACAAGCATGCAAATGGAAATTATCGCCGGAAAAATTATCAAGCTCTTTTTTATTTATCATGCGATTTATTGCATATCGCAACAGGCCTAGACCCAAGTTAACCCAAGATCTGTTCAATAAACAACTTGCTCGTGTCCATGCAACTTTTGATTCCAAGCACTGATTTGCTGGTACTTGGGATTTGAATATTGGTCCCCAGTACAACAAGCACCATAACACTGGTCAACATGATTACTCTTTTGGCCAACATGGTCTTAGGTTGATGGTTCCTTGACAATTCAAAGATAATAACTAGTTGTCTCAACTTTCCTTCACAGGTCCCACCTGCACAACCACTTCTTCCATCCCCTCCCTGGCTCCACCTTCTTCTTCCTCAGCAGTCTCTGTCACTACTCTCTCCCCCATCTCGTCCCCTTACACTAGTCTTCTCCAGCAGACAGAAGACCAGATCCCTTTGTCCCTGGGGCCTTTCTTAAACCTCGGGCCTCCTCTTCTGGACCAAGATGACTACCTTTTAGGTTTGGGAGATGACCAGGGAATCAGCGACTTGTTTGACGCCTGTGACTTTGATAAAATGCCCTCTCTTGGCCTGGATGATCTCCTGTGCAGCTAGCATTCGTTATTACAAATTTAGTTTAAGTGCATGGGAGAGAGATGGAGTATCAGTGAAGGTTTTGATGCCTCTGACAGACTGTGTAGTTAGTGGAAGCCAATTCTAGATAGCTGGAAAGGAATCATTGGGGGCTTTTTTTTTTTCAGTCCCAGAGGGACTAAACGCCATGTTCTTTCATGGTGTGAGAGATAAATGGCCTTGCATGATTTCACACAAAGACACGACCGGTCAATGGGAATACATATCCATTACTCTTTGTCTCAGGCTATGTAAAGCCTCCAGTGTAGCTGGTTGTTGGGGGGCATCTTAAGGCCTTTGCTGTCTGTTCGGTAGTATAAATGGGAAGGGGAAGGATATCCACCTCTCTGTATGACGCAAGGTTCACATCACTGTACAGAGAGACCAACAAAGACGGGACAAAGAACCGCTCGAAGGAAAACGCCCCCACGCCATCTGATGTTAACATGTTGTTGATTGGTTTGGGTTTAGCATTACACCCAAATGTAAGTGCACCTAAGATGCACAGATGGATCACCCAAAATCATCAGTAGAATGTTAAAGAGTAAGGAAGAGAAGAACTGTGTTTACGGTTTAAATTTTGAAGGATAATGCAAATATGAGGATTTGACAGGCCTGTGAATCTGCTACTTGGCAAGAATAGGAGCGGTTTTATCGGTGGTTTCCCAGTGATGCATTTTCTTGGCAGATGTCAAAATTCATCCAGATGTGTTAATGCCAAGTGCTGTGGGGGGGGCTATTGATGGCTTTCTGTTGCACCAATGATCTGTGTTTGAAGATTCATACTGCTGACTGTTAAGTAGGTGTTTTAAGAATTAAAATGAATATTAAATGAAAACAGGGGAATTTTGATACACAGCATTCATGACTACTGTTGCTATCCTATGGTTAGGTTAGGCAGGCTGAGGTTTTGGTCACCTGTCTTGTCCCTGCCTGCTCAGACACTTGTCAGGTTTCCTATTGTGCTATTTGGGCTTATAATCATACAGTTACTAAAAGTGTGAGTATTTTGTACATTTAAGCACTATTTAGATGTATTAAGAGCTCCAAGGAAGTTCATATACTGTTTTGGAGTGCACATGACAATTATCCAGAAAATAGCAATGGAAATAAGATTGTGTACTCTAAAATGAGATGGGTATAAATGTTTTTTTTAGGTGTACAAAATGCTTACAGTATGCCTTTATGGCTAGTAATTAGTTAAATCCCCTTGCACACAATGTCAATCTTTTGCTATGTCCTCCATATTTAAAATGTATTTAGTAGGTACATTTAATAAGGGACCTTTATCTGTTCACCTGATCAGACTGTTATCTACTCATCAAGTGGGCAATCTTTTTATTTTGTACATGATGAATACAAAAATGTTCAACATGGGAAAAGGTATTGTGGTGTTTAACATTTCATGACCCATGTGCTAACAGCCCAAAAAGCCATCATACCTGGGTAATGTGGGGTTAAGCAAAAACACCCGATATGCAAACTTGAATATCATCTCTAACTCATATTCTTATAGACACTTTGTGAAATCAAGACCCAAATTTCCACTTTCTTGCTGCTTTTTCCCTGTCCCCTCCCATCTTCATCAGCAGAAGCTGCTATAACCAAACATACTCTAATGCCTCCTCATTTAGTCTGTTGCTGTGAAATTATACTGTGGTTTCTAGCTAATCGGTAAAATTTGAACCACTTATCGATGCATGCTACCTACTCGGTGTGTACTGAAGCTGTGTAGGAGACAGGATAGGCGCGTATTTGTCTTTTTAGGTTTAATGTTGAATTTTAATAGATTTTAATACCATAGAAGTAACTAATATCACAATCACTAAAGCAACGAGGGGCTAGATAATTAGCCATTCATTTAGGCTTCAGC
Organism: Perca flavescens; assembly: GCF_004354835.1. Taxonomy (NCBI): domain Eukaryota; kingdom Metazoa; phylum Chordata; class Actinopteri; order Perciformes; family Percidae; genus Perca; species Perca flavescens. The sequence continues at coordinate 24,447,523 of NC_041336.1, forward strand.
ATGTAATGAAGGGCTCCCCCCCCTCCAATAACTAGGATTAAACAAAAAAGTAAAAAAAAAAAAAAAAAAAAGACCCGGTTTTGTAATTTGAGCAAATTCAGTGCAACAAGCCATGTTTCATAATGGGCTTGGTGATACTGTTGTCTTGGGCCACTGAGTCTTCAAACAGTGGTTAATCAAGAATAGCCAGCTGGAGGACTTAGTGAACTATGTGTTGTGTTTTTACTTTGGTATTTGGAACACCATTGCTTCATGTGTTTGATGACATCCCCGGTAATAACAAAACCCAAACATTTCCTCTGAGACCCTGGCTTTTAATCTAAAGAAACCTGCGGCTGCAGGTAATATTGCTGCTCTTACTGTAAACTTTTCCCTGACCTGATGGATGTGTGCTTGAGTAATTGCGTTTGCAGCATGTGTGAGTTATGTCAAAGATCAAGCTTCCTAAAGGGTAAGCCTGCCATGTGTAATATGATGTACAGTTTTCTAAATGTTTCAGTGCACAAGGTACTGTAGGCTACCTCTCACTTAATGTTGGACAATAATAATAGGGCATAGAGGTAAATGCCATAGTGTGTATGAGTCTTTGAATTCCCCTTTGTCTTAGAAATTAGCCTTGTATTATTTACCCTGATATGAGTATGCCTTCGCTCTTAAATCGGTCTCATGCTGTTGCATCTTAAATTTGAATTAGGGGTGCACATTTGATGAGTAGAAAAGCGGACAAATTGCAATATTGCAATATTTCTTTTTTCCTTAAGTTATTTAGTGTCTTTTTTTTTTTTTTTTACATGCAGAGCCTCTCTTAGACCCAAGAAGTGGTACACATTCAATAATGCATACATGCAGTCATTCTTTCACAGTTAGCCTATCTGCCCTTTACTGGCCATTAGGAGACATTTCTATGTCTATATACACTGAACCAGGAACAGACTTGTGTCCTCTACTGAAGTGTGTAGGGGTTTTTGCTTCTGTGACACTGTGTGTCCGTTTTATTTTTGGAATGATGTGAGGGAGTCTGGAACTTTTTTTTTCTGACTTTCTTTTTCATGGAGAGTATTGAAGTCTGTTGAAACAGCTTTTGATGTAAAATCAAAACCCAATATAATATAAACCATCGCAAGTGAACGGAAAATTGGACTTAAAATGCACAGAAATGCTCTGACCACACAATTTCCCTATAAGCATATTTATATCAGTGTATTTTGTATGCATGGATAAATCCAGCTCAATGTTATTTCCCCATTTGGTTTACTAACCACTGTTGTGCTATTTTCTAAAACCATTCAAATAAGTAATTATATTTTCCTCCATCTATTGCAGGCGACCAGAATCTGGTCACAATATTGTATCCACTTTTACACAATGGAAACATGATTTTTGGAAAGATTGTACCTTTCCATGGGTTTCTAATGGAATGTTAAAGATTTTAATGCACCGCTTAAGCTAGTGTCATTGCCAGTGAGTGTGAAAAATGTTATGGGTGACTTAAAATTACAGCTCCTTCATTTCTAATGAGTGATTCTGATGTGTGATTAGACCTTACAGAAAAGTATCATTAGGCTAAATGTGGTGTTTACTATTAGTGAAGATTGAAACGGCACTCTTCTTCCTGCTATTTACCTGTGGTTATTCTTAAGCTGTTACCAAATACATTATACTGATCGGTAAATATTCTGTAAAGGTTCAGTGAAAAGTTAACAGTTTCATAGGAAAGAATTGACTGTAAAATTATGATATTGCTGCCTGTTTCCACTAATTACAGAAAAAAAGAGCTGTAATATCACAATGCAATTTGAATGCATGGGTGAAAGTATTAGTGTGCTGTTGAATGTTTAAGTAAACTAATTTGATGTTTTTGATGTGTGTGTTACTCAGTTACAAATTTCTATAACCTGTCAAATGGGGAATTGAGTTGTATTTGTTTTGGGGGGGGGGGGGGGGAGGATAAATTGATAAATAAATTTGTTTTTTGTACTCTGGGTGTTTGTAATTGAAAATTTTAATAAAGGCAATATGAACATGAAAATAAATGTGTTATGGTCTTCAGGGATGACTCCACTGTAGTGAAAAGTAAGAAACCCTGAAAATCTCAGTTTAAGAACATATTGGTTTCCGGTAGGCTACTGCTGAAAGATATGATCAGCAACAGGCATAATTTAAAAAGAAAACAACAAGCCCATAATTGAATTAATCATATATCACTCCGCTTAAAAACATGGTCATATTGAATGGCCAAAAATCATCATTCGTCATCTCCCCTTGTGTAAAATACACACGTGTCTAGTTTGTCCCTCCTTACCCACCATATATATGTACAAGTAGGTCTAGAGCAGGGGTCGGCAACCTTTTTGATATGAAGTGCCCTTTTCAAAATGTCTTGTTTATTAGTGTGCCATGTTAATATTAATTTTTTTTATGACATCACATCAAAATGTAATATCCAGGGAATCTGTAATAATCAGGACCTTGTAATTATTATTATTATTATTGTATATTATTATTATGGAAACATGGTTTTAGTATGCAGTCCTGATTGGTGGAAAATGGGCTGACAAAAATATCACTGTCAAAGAGCCTGAAGCGAAAAGTTGTGGAAAAGCCCAGCTTTAATGACAAATGGACTGATAAGCAGGTCCTGTATGCCTCATTTTCAATGAAACGATGCTGTGGCAAAATAATAACACAACCAGCATCATTATCAAGAATGAAGAACATAACGATTCACGTGCATATTAAGTAGCCACATGTATTTGTTTTGGTCTAATAATGCATCCATATTTACCGCTCCAGCGGAGAGGATGGTTTCTTCAGACAGCTTAAGTTTATAAGAATTTGTCCAAATGTCAAGATTCCCTGCAAACTAAGAAAAATAGACTACAAACCGACAGCTTTTCTTTTAGCTCGTTTTGTAAAAATTTGCTATTTGCAGACTAGAGTAGAGCTGTGTTTGCGTAAAACAGTGCGGTGGACAAGAGTGGACTGAGCAGACGGAGCAGATTGAAATATCGCTTTCTACATGTTGATGCCGGTCTACACAGGTGAGTGCATTGATAAGTATTGACTTTTAACTCACGGAGGTTTAATTGTAGCCTCCTTACAGTAACGAGACTAGCGTTAGTTCATCTGCCCCAGCGGCCGTTGGTAATCCTCTTTGTATTGTTCCCAGTCAGAGATATGAGTCAATCAAACTACCGTAAATAACAGGTCGCGCACAGGCGCCGATTTATGTTTTCCTCCGTGGGTGCTCACACGCACACACAGTTTAAAAAAAAAAAAGTAGTCAACAATGTTTGCATTTCAGAACCTTAGGAAATGGACAGCGGCCGACACGAACACACACGCCGTAAAGTAAGCTAGCTTTCAACTCAGGACAGCGCCACTTCTCACAGATAGGATTGGAGATGAGAAGTTTAATCAGCTTCGTGGGAAATTATAAATCAATGCCACCGACATGACCAATCACACTATGACAGACGCTCCACTTAGCACTACCTGCAATGTTTAATATTAAATTAATATAAAAATGAACTGGCAGTCTGGCACACGTGGGTGCTCAGTATTTTTCGTGGGTGCTCAAGCTCCGGAGCACCCACGGTATCGGCACCTATGAGGTCGGCAACTGTGGACGTTGGAATTTGGCATGCGGATGAGAGAGTGCTTCAGCATTTCAACCATGATTTCAACACATCAATAACTCTCTTGCACACATATTGCCAGCGTGCCATTGGTTAAGGTCCCGCGTGCCATTGGTTAAGGTCCCGCGTGCCACCATGGGCACGTGCCTAAGGTTGCCGACCCCTGGTCTAGAGTATTTAAACTTTGTAAATATATTTTGTAAATAGCAGTGAATGTCAATGGTGGAACCTCTTAAGTACAGTTATTGATATGAATTTGAGATTTAATTATTGAAATGGTTGCCTATGTACTCCTAAAATGGAGTATTATTGTAATGCATATTATAAGTATGTAGAAATTAAATGGATATGTGTAATACTGAAATTAATATGAAATGTATATTTTTGTCACTCACTTAGGAAACTTTGTGAATAGAAATATTGTATATTATATAGGCTATATATATATATATATATAAGCATTAAAAAGTTAAAATCGGGGAGTAATAGGTATTCCTGGAATGGATATTTTATTTAAATTATAGTAATCGAATCAAGCTATCTATTACTGGAATGGATCTAAAGAAATGTTTGCAGACATGACATGAGTTCCTTGAGAGACACTCCCATTGACAAGTGATTGTCAATTATCCCACAACTGGGGACACAGAATGGGAGGAGCAGAATGTATTTGTTGTGTTCTTTATTGAAATAGTCTTGACGAAGGTCCAGATCGCGACCATAGACTTAATATTAACAGTCTATGATCGCGACCTAAACGTTAGTTTTCTTTAAAGTTTTCATTATGGTGATGCTGCAGCAAGAGAGGGATTTTCTCTTTCTTCAAGTCTTTGTTGTTGTCCAACGCAACTGCACAGAGAAATTGTTTGGATGTGCGATTTATTTCTTTTAGAAACTACTGTATGGCCAAAAATGATCCTATCCTAACTCCCCTCATGGAAAATACACACGTGCCTAGTTTGTCCCTCTTTACCTACCGTATCTTCGCTCAAGTATGGCGGTCAGAGAGTTGTGACAACTGTTTTGATGGTGTAAACAATACATTTTCCATTCCTAAATCATCCTATTCTCGGATTTCGGATTTATCTAAACTAATAACTACATTGCGAATCAAGGTAAGGGATTTATACGGTATTTCAAGGGGTCTGCCTGTCCAAAATAAGGGCACGTGGGTAGCCTGGTAGCTACCTAATGGGCTAGCTAACGTTAGCTTGACCATGTTACCCTGATGTTACGCTATGTATGCGTCAAATTAGACATACTTTTAACAGGTGTTTCTCATTAACAGTCAGTGTTAATGTTAATCACCTAACCGCACGCGGTTAGGTTATAGGTAAAGGTCGGGTGAAAAATACTAGATCACTTGGGTAACGTTAGGTCAGTTTATCTATATAGCTAGCTATGATTAACGGAGGAGTTAACGTAACATAATTATGTAGCTTTTTATGCAATGTAAACAGCAGCAGCTAAAACAAGGGGTTATTGGGCAACACTAGCTAGCTGTTATGCTAGTTAAGCCAAATTCAGTTTATACGACAAACCTAGTAACGATAGCTATAGTTTCATGTTTTCAGATATTTTATCTTCACTATGTCAATTTATGTCTATAGCAAAGTAAATTAATGCACAATCTTAAAGGTTCAATGTCTCAGCAGTGGGGATGCTTGACTTTCCTACTTGGCTAACCCTGACCCATCCATTAGCGACCTAGCTAGCTAGTATAATCAAGTTTTTTTTACTGCCTGTCATGTAACGTTAGCTTTTTTCAATTCATTTTCAATGAACGATGGATTCAATAAACACATGCAATAAACACTTTTTTACACTGTAGAGAAAGCAAGGGAAGCTAGAAGAAGGAGAAACAATAACCGAAGATCTGTTATTTCATTTCTCTGTATATGCAAGTTTATAATTACCTGTGTCATTGGACACAGGTGCTCTGCTCTAATCATCATAAGGATGTCATATTCAATGTACTATTTTTTCATGTAATTAATTATTTTTACCTTTTTGTTTTATTACATTATTTTGTTTTATTACGTTGCTGTTCAACAGGAAACAAATATCTAGGTGTCTACAGTCATTTCAACATTTCGTAATCAGGGTCTACTACTCGCAGGGTCTACTTGACTACTCAAAGGTCTCAACTAGAATATTGCTGTTCTGACCAAGGATCTGTCTAATTTTCAGACCATCATGCCGTCTGCCTGTGACTCTCTGATTGAAGACATTGAGGACATGGTGTCCTCTACTGACCCCACTCCTAATGAGAGACAGTCTGCTAGGAAGAGTATCGTACCAAGGTCCAGGAAGAAAAACGAGAGTCTGATCAGTGAGGAGCTCCAAGCTGACAGGTATGTCAAACCATTTTTTATAATGGTACTGTATGCGAGGATGGGAGCTTATAGTGATTTTGCTTCTGTGTATACAGTATGTTTTAGCTGATGATGGTTAAGTCAATTCTAAATTCCCAGTAAGTCACTTCGTAGGTGGAGAACAATACATCAAGCTCCCTGAGTTCAGATAACTGCTGGTTTTGCAACCAGTGTCTCTTAATTTCAAGCTTTTCAGTTAATCAAAGGGATTGTGATACATATAGGGTTATGACTGTTACATTTCCTGAATAAAATGTGAAAATATCTCATGTAGATAAAAATGAGATGGTCATGTTTAAGATTTGATCAGTTAATTTTCAGTCAGTTTAGTAAAAGAAATATCAAAGTTAAACATTGCAGAACTGCATTTTTATAAGTGTGCTATGTGCAGCTTTTTGCACATTCATTTTTTTCTATTTGGAAAAGACGGACTAACCTGTAGTTCGGTTCACTTGGTATGATATATTGTTGCTTTTTAGTTTGGGTCCATTTCACGTTCACACAGAGCTATTACGTGTTCACACAGAGTTATTACAAATGCACCAAGATATGTTAACAAGAAGCCATATGGACTGACCGGTAACTCATTCATTGGAAAGTTATGGTGACTGTCATCCTGCAGTATCAGCTACGTGTACATGGATCTCTTGGGGAAAACCACATTCTGGTAACAGCCAACAAGTCATACAGTACTTTACTGCTCCTTTTTTATATTAAACTTCTTTGGTGACACAAGGAACTCATAAAGAACTAATTGATTGATTGTGAGCTTTGTTAGTTAAGATTGCCACTGGACCTCACATGTCATGAATAATAACGGAAGAGTAAAAATAGGACCAAAAGAGGCGTCTCACAGGCCTTTTTATAGTTGTGCATAAAATCGACGGCGCAGGGTCCGGCGTAGACGCAGACCCCTCTGTTTCTACGCCGGACCCTACGCCGTAGCCTGACGTGCACCTCTCGAAAAATGTAACTACACGTCGCGGTGACTCACGTCGCTCGGCCGTGGCTTGGTAGCGTTGCATTTCCCCAGACTCATTTCCTGGTTCTCCTCCATAAACAACATGAAATCAAGGAGAGTGTCAACTTTCCCTGCTACAGATCTCCCATCTTGGTCAGAAAACACAGGGGAGACACTTTGTTTCTCTCACTATGACTCTAGAGTTGCTACTCGCTCCGAAGCTAATCGCAGTCACTCTCTCACTTCTCCCTTTACCACACACTCCACACACACACACACGTGGCTCGATGCACACACCAGTGCACAAGTATAAACATCAGGCCACTTATGTAGGCTACGGTGAGAGCTACGGCCTTTAGAGTACAGAACTTGTATGTTTCACTCACTTTTTATTGGAGAAATGCTATATTACACTGTATTGGGCACAAATTCTCTTTTAACTTCTTTTCACTTTGTTCTGATCAGGGAAAATCCCATATATTATACCCATTAATACTAGTCTAAATCCTGTGATTTTCTTTCATACTACAAACACAGCACACCAGAGCCTGCTTTGAAGCAGTCTCGGTCTGGTTGTTTGATCTGCACCAGAGTTTGGTTGTCTGCTTTCCTGTCAGCAATCAAACAAGTTGGGTGTGAAAGCACACTACCATCTGTCCCACTAATCTCAGGCTAAAGTTGATAAGTCATCATCAGTTGATCATTTGATTGAGGTTTTATGGCAGATTTATTACGATTTATTGATTTTGATTTCAACACCTCATATTACAAAAAACTATTTTATTATTGTTTATTTTTAGTTTGATCCCTGGCACCCAAAAAATCTGGATGAAAACGTGGGGCTGCAGTCATAACAACTCAGATGGAGAGTACATGGCCGGACAGCTAGCTGCCAGCGGATACAAGATGACTGGTAAGAGATTCTTAAATTGTGGGGGTTTGTCCGTTGACTGGAGGTCATTAAATAACCATACTCCCAGGATGTTACTACTAATAGAATAATACTAAGATAGAAGGGTGGACGTATTTCAGACTGATGAATTGAAGGTAAGTAAATGAACAGCTGAAATCGTAAACTTGTATAATGTTTTTATTATATTGTAGATGTCTGTAGAACTGATGTCATTATTATTATTAAACACAAGGGGGCAGTCTTGCTTTGTAAGTGAGCTGTACTTTTTATGTTATTCCATTGGGAGAATTGATTTTGCTCTGAATTGAGCTTCCTAGGCTGTGTGCTGCCCTAAAAAACTTGACCATGCAGATATATTTGGTTAAAAATAGTTATAGTTGTTGGTTAGCTAGTTGTTACCAGTGGGGTTTATCTGATACATTGGAACATGAAGGAAGAGTGCTCAAGTAACAAAGGACCAAATGTGAAAAATCCACTTGGCAACACTTGCTGACTGGTAGTCTACTCTTTATTTAAGTACCAAACCCTTCTTGTTGTCTATATTGGCTGTGCTTTTATCCATTCTGTAAAACCCGGTGAAGGCCTTGTACCAAAACGTGTTGGTTAAGCAAAGAGCAAATTCTCTCAGTAAGCCAGCTAGTGTTGCCGAGTTGTTTTTTCCCACATTATGAAAATTAAAAGTTTTATTATGGCATGATATTACAAGAGTCTTTGTTTTTTTCTCCAGAAGGTGGATGTTTTAAAGCTGCCATGTTCTATTAACGGTTGAGTCATCACAACTGTTAATAGGTATTACTACTTTTTGAATTTAACATTGTTTTAATAGAAAGTTAAAATGATGACATTTAAAATACTACAAGCCCTCCAAGTTAAACGGCAAATATATATTTGTTGTAACTGCCATCCAGAACAACATGTACTGTATTGCGCGTTTTCTGATCAGACTCACCTATTGGCAGCACACTTTTTGCCAGGGCCTTCAAAAACCGTTTCCAGTCACTTAGAAAATAAATCTGCTTTATGATCTGACATTGCTATCTTTAATATTTTGTTAGGCTAAGGCACAAATTGACTTGGTAATGGAAAGACACCGGTGATACATCAGAAAATACATCTCACATCAACATACAGTTGACAGGTGTAAAATTTGAGATTGTTGAATGCTACCTTTCATCTTACATTTTGCATGTCTTTTGCATGGAGGCCAGACATATGACCTAAAGAGTGTGTGTGTGCGCCTCAGACAAGAGGGTTAGACTGAGATAGATCAACATTATTTCAGTGTGTGTGTTGGATTGTAGTTGTCACAAATAATCTTCTGAGTTTGATAGTCAGTTCAAACAGTTTCCTTGTGTATGTAGGATCCTGTGTTTATCACAATCAGTCATGAAGAAAAGTAAGTTGTACAGAACCTACACGTATGAGTGTTTGTATTGTACTAATGTGTCTTTCTAGTTGCAGTAGCTCTTTGAGTGTGTATGGGAGAGAGAGGTGCACACAGAAGAAAAGGGAGTTAATATTACCCTTCAGGCGTCTCTCTCACCATGGGGTCTCCACAGTCCTAGAGGGACATTAATCTCACACACTTAAAAAATGCAGATGTATTCGCACACACACACGCACACACTGGTAGTAGACCCTTGATCTCTTTGTTTTTCATCTTTCTTTGTTTTAACAGTTTACTCTGTCCCTTGAGCTAGTCTCAGATGCCTGTCTCTCTTGACGCAGTAGCTGATCCTGTGTTAAAGCATCTACTAAGGCTTGGTGTTTAGTGTGCTGCTTGTTGTCTTACCTTAGATATATTTGAACTCTGTCATTCATGAAGTGAGTGTGGTGAAACCCTGTTTTATAGTTAGAGTTGTTTTGTATTCACACTTGGTTTTCTGTGTGAGAAATATCTGTCCGTCTCAAAATCTGATTACAGTACATAGCTTTTCTGGTGGTCTGAAGGGCCTCAGCACATAAAGACGCATGTTAAGATGGTGTAATGTATTTACTTGTAGGTAATCAGGTTAAAACATGCTGTTATGAATGTTTCCTCATCTCTGGATGAGGTTTGTTTGTTCTTAAAGTAGGCCAATGCAGTGACCACACAGGGATCGTGATTCCAGAAAATATTACTGCTGTTTAATTTCAATCTATTTCAGCCCAGCTTAGAAAGACTCACACATAGTGGTATGGATATTTGTGCTCATAAAAACACTTTTCTCACCGTTATCTTACAATCCAGACGGATATGCAATTTTATATGAAAATAACAACAAATTAGTTTATTCAGTTTGGGCATCTTTGGCAGCCATCTTTGACTTGGTGTGTGCATGCCTGTGAGAAAGACAACACACTAAAACAAGAACAGGTGATGTAGATACTTATGAGGGTCAAAATAAAGTGGTTCACAGTTGTTTTAATGGCTTTTTTAGGTTTCCTTTGCATATTATTTGCATGACTACATGCATTAGCAAGAAGGTGCGATCATGTTTTGTGTTTGGATGGGACATTGTTATCCGTCTACCTGGTCTGTACCTCTGCTTGTAGGTGTCTGTTGAGTTCCCACTACAAGACTTTCAAAGTCGTCAGATTGCTCTACTGTTCACACTACACAACTTGCTGCCTTGTTTTCACACTCCAGACTGACGGGGGGGGTAGGGGTCACACATATGGTCATATGCTACAAGATCTCATAAGGCGGAATCTCTGGTGCTCTAAACTACGCTTTGCCACGAAAACACATGTGAGAAGTGACACAGGGTATAATGTAATACCATGCCCGAGACAGGCTTTTTGGATGTAAAGAAACAAAACAAGCCAGAAACAAGCGCTGCAAGTTGTTGGTGGCTGATTTGCAGCGAAAGAAAAAAAAAAAAAAAGGGTTAGGTGGTGTTGTCGTTGTCACACATGTTCATAAAATAGCCAGTTTCCACATGTCTTTACTGGTTTTCTCTAGGTGAAAACAACAACTTTGCAAATGGAAGATGTACAGTAAATATCCTATTGTTACAGGTGACCCCTCCCCCAGGTTTCCCCGCAACCTGTGTCTTGCCCTTTCGTTGGCTGTAGCTCCCGACAGGTCCAGATATTAAGCCTGCTAGATATCTGGAATGCGCCTACGAGACACTAGCTAACCTCTTGGCTCGTGTTTTTGAACAGTTCACACATGTTGCGGGTGTCCATTTGCGAGCGCTGAGCCAACGCCGATTTGCCTCTAAACTGTGGCTTTTGTCGGGGAGCTCCAAAAAGTGTTGCCGGGTGGAAAATCAGGTTTCAAGTTCTGTAGTGGGAATCGGCCAACACTAGTCGTGTTTACCTATTTTGATGCGCTTTTGAAGTACTGCGTTCTCAATTGCGCAAACAATGTTTTTGCGCTCGCTGAGGTAGTTTTTGTTTAGTTGAGTTGATTCGCTATATGGGATATGGAAACGCATTTGCATTTTCATCTCCGGACAGCATGAAACATGGCCAATACTCGCGGACATGAAAGAAAAAATAACTTAAGACCTCATCATTTCTCTCTCGTAAATGTGGGTAGGCTAGATGGCCAAGGGTATTTGTTTTCTTTTTTACCCGGTTAGCAATCTCTACTTCTTCTACTCTGTTTACTGGCTGATTACAGCTATGTGTGGCCAACTTCTGACGAAAGTATAGCCTACGCTGTAGGCTAGTTTATTTGCTCCAAACCATTTGATGGCAAGTTTAAAGTCATGGCTAGGTATATACATGTTTACTAATGAAGTGTCTTCATAAGCATACAGGTTTTATATAGTGCTGCACGATTTGGACAAAAGTAAATATTCAACGCAGAATCATAAAATCAGGCTTTAGTGAGAGCGAGAATGGCAGTTACGTTGAGTTAGTGACGTCAGTGTTTGAGTGGTGAAGGGCATAGCTGTCTCATAGTGGCTCTGTGAGGGAAAAGCGTGAGGAAGAAGAGATAACAAAGACAATGTAAAGTGAGTTAACAAACACCAAGCTTCTTAAGACATGGTGGCTTCATCTGTTGTTAATACTGTCGGTAAAGTGAAGGGTGTTAAAACGTGGAAACTGCAGTGCATGCAGAGCCTGGTGTAACACTAAGCACCTTTTTTGTTTACTTAAATTCCACCATTTTGCGGTTATGTAATCGCACAAAGTGACATCGCGATTGTGCTAGAGATTAATGTGCAGCCTTAGTGTTTTTTAGTAGCGTGTGTTTCTGTGTCTGCGTGTGTCCTTCAGGTTAAAAAAAAAACAGTCCTGTGTTATTTACCACTGAAGTTAATGGTTTTATCCCACTATGTAGCTCAGAGATGCATACATTCTTCACAGATGAAGCTTTAGAATACTCTGTAACCTGTCTCTCTCCCTCCTTCAGCTTTGTTGTCTCTCTCTCTCTCTCTCTCTCTCTCTCTCTCTCTCTCTCTCTCTCTCTCTCTCTCCCTTCTCAAGAAAGTACTTTAAAGGTCAGTGTCTCACTGCTAAAGCTAAAGTGTTACATTGGTTTCTGTCTCCCTATTCTCTGCTTTTTATCTCTTTTCTCTTTGTTTGCTTCCGTGTCTCTACTTCTATCTCTTTTCCCCTGCATCACTTTTTTTTGGTTTTCTTTCTATCTCAACCTCTCTTCTTTGGGTGTGTGTGTGTGTGTCTTCTACTGTGAGATTGTTGGAAGGAGAAATTGCCTCTTCATGGCCAGAATTGGGGGAGATTACACTCAGGAGTGGCGGTAATTGTTTTGAATGGTGTAGTATGGAATGCAATGCAATTGTCTAGAATGGCATGAGATTGTTGGGAGTGCATGGAGAGAGTGGAGTAGTCTGGAATGACAAGGACTGAATTGGGCTTCTGAAGGATGTAGTGTCTAGTCTTTAGCCAAGTACTATGAAACATAATCATTTGTGAGTCAGAGTGTTTATGTTCTTAATAGGAGTATCAGGCTGATACCTCTGTAGTGTCTGTTGTTTATATCCGCAGTGCCGATCTGCAGAGTTTAATGAGAGAGTTTGGACAAAGACAGCTTCTACTGCTCTGAAAACATGACATCACCTTCTCTCCCTCCCTCTCATCTTTCCTGTTTTCTCTTTTTCACATCCCCTGCCCTCCCCTGTCCCTCTTTCATCTCCCTCTCTAACTCTTTCTTTCTTAAACTATGACATCACCCAGTGTGAGACGTAGTAGCAGTTCTTATGGTGGCCTCTAGGTGGCAGCCTTGGCTCATTGGAAGAGCTCTGTTGAAAGAAGACATCTCTGCAATATCAGGATGAGGTCATCCTTCTGGAAAACTGTATTCTCATTCATAGTTTGAAAAGTTGTAACTTTGAGTCCTTGAAGGCTACACCATGATCTTATGTGATCATTAATGTTAATAAAAATTAAGCTAGCTTTTTGTTTACACTGTAACTAACCTGGAATCAATATAATGTAATACTGTAAGACATCATGTTGACTTTAACATAACAAGCCCCTTATTATTTTTTGCCTCAAATGTTTATATTCCTGGTGCTTTCCGGTTGAGGTGATTACTGAGCAGCCAGTTTATGTATTCAGTCATAAAATATCTGAAATAGGAAATAGAAAATATTTAGTATTTCTGAACAATCTGAAGAAAGCATGTCTGCTTTCTCCCCTGAGTTTTTGTCTTGTTCTGTTTTACTTCAATGAAAGAACAACCTGTGTCACATCTCCTCGGTTTTTATTGTCTCCACACTTGTTAGACTGCCTGTACTTGTTCAGCCTGGCTCGTCCTGAGTTGCTGTTCCTCTGTACAACCAGAGATGGCACCGTTTACCCATGATAGTACACTGATACAAATGAACCACATTTGAGCAGCAGAGCAATGTGCCAAATAGTGACTTCATAGAAAGGCGTGTATACTCTCATATGGACACACACACACACACACACACACACACACACACACACACACACACACACACACACACCCTTCCTTCATGGAAAGTCACACCAGGATATTTTGATTTTTTTTTGCTGCTCCTCCCCTCCCAATATCTAGCCTCTGCCAGCCTGCCGCACACACAGCACTTCAGTTATGATTTTACATACCGGTTAGGCAAAATTACTCCCCAGAACACTATGTCAACCAAATGAGGCATTCTCAGTTCCTGGTTTGGGCACAGACGGTTGGAGGATATGGGTTTTAGAGGGAGGGTGTGAGCTGTTATGATAAAATGATGCGAGGGCTTAATTGATCAGCAAGTATTACAGGTGTTGCTGTGGATAGAAAATGCTGGAGTGTTTTTAGACAATTAACTGCTTGAAATTATGATTTATATAAAATGCATCATTAGCTTTCACAGAAAGCTACATGGATTAGCAGGTATTATATGTTTGTTTCCATTTAAAATGAATTATACTTATTGATGTATGCATGTCACATGGCAGGAAGGAAATTTGTAAATTTGATCTGGATATACTGGCATTTTACTGGTATATGAGATTTGCAGCTTACAATTATTTCCTTAGTTTTTCCAATTTTATATACATTTTCCAGGATATTTGTAATTGACAGTGTTTAAAAATTTAGCCGGAAACATTGTTGAACTGTTCTGATTTAGCTCATACTGCATTCGAGTTACAAGCACTTCTACTGCTCTGTGTGATTGTATTACATCACTGTAGAGTATTCTCGCTCCGAGTGTGTGTGTGTGTATCTCGCATACGTGCCGTCTCATTCATAAAACGGAGTGTGTGAGGACCTTCTGATTGGCTGACTGTGTGCTACGCAACATTACACGCCGCAATGTTATAGCCAATGATAACTTACAATGATCTCTTTGACTCCACCTCTCACATATACACACATGTTAGCACAGGCATCCAGCTCTCTCACACATTTGCTCTTCTCACACACAGTTACAGATGTGGTGGGAATTCATATTGTATAGGGAAAGTGTGTGAGAGATGGTTCAGTTTTCGACAGTCGTCATTCTACAAGATTAGAATGATTGTCTGATGTGCGTATGCGTGTGAGAAAGACACTGTATGCTCACTCTGTCTGCTCTACCCCCTCTATTTTGCAACTATGTGTGTCACTTTGCTGATTGAGAGAGGGAAAAGGGTGAAAAAAGGAAAGCGATGTTAGGAAAGGCGAGAGGAAGAGTCAGTGGGGAAGGGAGGAGGGTGCTGGGATGAAGGGTACAGCCGAGAGATGCAGATGCACTTGAAGCCAAAATCAGCCGAAACAACGGTCGGAAAAAGGGAGGCGATCAGGGAGGGCAATATGCTGCCAGAAAAAAACTAACTTGACTAGTAAGTCTGGAGAAATGGATAGATGGAGGAATAACTGAGTGGAGAACATGTAAGAGACAAGAGGGGAGCGGTTTAAAAAATGAAGGCTGACAGAAAAAATGAGGTTAAGCTAATGGAGAATGATAGTTAGGAGCAATGGATGAATCAAGTTACATATTTGTAAGAAAATAACAATTAGAAACTGGATATACATTGGACGAGAAATGGAACCAAAATAAATAAATTTTTATTACTGCATGTACACTTGAATTGAATATGTCAAATATATTACCCTCAAATTCAGAGCAAAGATTTGACTGGTAGACAAGCAGTTAATATGTAAATTTGGATATGTAAATAGACAGGCATGACGGTTAAACAGTTTTGAATATTAAAGTTGTTTTTTGGAAAAACAGGTGTCCTTTTTGTATGGGGATTTTGCAATCACAAAAAATAACTACTGAAAGACATTGTGTTTTACTCTCTCACTTACTACTTTGTCAGAAGTGACACTGGGTATTAATACAATACTATAATTTTTTATTTGGGAATGTGTGGCTTTAACAGCAGTACTTTTAAAATGATAAATAGTTATCTCTTTCTCTCTCTCTCTCTCTCTCTCTCTCTCTCTCTCTCTGACACACACACACTAAGGTCCTACAAATAGACCCGTGAGTCTAGGCAGTCAAGAGTAACCATTTTAAGGGCAGGAGATTAGAGTGATCCAAAGCCGTGTGTGTGTTGGTGATCCTACAAGGTGACCCACGTGTAGGCAGCACCCAGTAACCGTTTAGAGGCCATGGAATTAGGGACCCCAACCATTCTTGTCTTAAGATTCCCTTGAGGGAACTACAGAGAGGAGAAGAAGGAAAATGGGATAACTGAAGAAGGGATGGGGGGGGGGGGATGCGATCCCGTATTTGTATATATGTGTTCTATGTCTTTTTTGTGTCTTTGTTGATGTCCTGTCATGAGCACACTGAAGCAAATCCCTAGCAACTTGCACCAAGTTGTATTGCAGTAAAGTATTGAATCTTGAGTCTTGAACAGTGGTCAATCTAATCCATTGATTACTCTTACTACTTAGGAGAGGAATTTTGACAGCAAACTGACCTGATGAGAACAACCATTGGAGCTATTTTTAGACTAATAGCCACATTCCTAGTTGAGTCATAGGTAAACGGTGTTTCCCACAGGTTGAGAATTGACTTGCGGTGGTGTGTGGTACAGGATGTGACCGCGCGGCGTGTAGTGGCTGGGTTTAGTAATAATGGGTTCAGTTAAACTAGTCAAACGAAAACAATGACTACGTAACATTATCAGATAATTTAGAAAGAAACAACTATCTACATACAAATTAGACTAAAATATGATACAGATACAGATGAAAATATTGCGACACAATGCATCTGACACAATTTCAGGGTAGTTATTAAGGCTGCATTGCATAATGTTGAATATTGTGATAATTATATAACTTGTGATAAACATATTAATGTAGCCTACTCAGTTCTGCATTTCTGCTGCTTTCAGTATTTTGCTAAAATACAACAAATTGCACGTTCAATTTTAAACAAATGACAAAAAAGTGTAGCCATGATGTGTTTGTCAATTACAGCACAATCGTCTACAAAACACAAAAACACCCAGTGTTTCCGCTGGTAACGTTTTGACCCGAAATCATAAGATAGTAAACGTTATCTAAGAAATAACAAAAAAACAGAACAAATTGATTCTCCAAAGGGTGGTGCTGCTTCCCTCAAGAGGAAGTAAGCATATTCCCTATTCCCAGCAGAAGCCAGCCATCTCGTCAACCCCCTGTTATCCCAGGAATACCGCCTGCATTCCACAGGGATTGGGAATACCCTGAAGGGATATAATGGGAATATCATAGAGGGGATGTGAGTAATGGGATAAAGCAAGAGCCGAGGGAAAGGCCGGGGGGGATGGAGGGGATTGAAGAAGGCAGGGACTAAGAAACAAGAAAGATAGTTGGTTGTCAGGAAAAGGGATGAGGGGTGAAGCCAGGTTTTGCTCACATCCAAAGTGTTGAGCCTTAAATCAAAGAAGGGAGATGACACTTTCTGGCAGCAGAGGTGGCCTAATGGCAAAACATTAAAGCTAATGGTCTACATATTGACAGTTGAAATCTCAGACCAACAGGTTCACACTGCGTAGGAGAGATGGAGTCATGCTTTCCATCCCCTTCAACATGTTGCATTAGGTGCCATTTACCAAGGCATTTAACTCTTAGCATCTCAACTTAAGCCGCTCAGTGGGCAACGCAACATGCCTGTGGATGTGTTAGGCACCTCCCAGTATGTAAGTAACCCACCCTCCAATGCCCCTATCTTGCCAGTTATATCTATTAATATGAATACAAATGTTTTCTTGGGAAACTGCGATGCCTAAAAGTTGAGACTTTTTGTTAATTAAATTGGATGTGTCCCACTGGCACTAACCTAGTCAATCCCATATACACCATCTTGCTGCTTTGAATACTTGCAAGCACACACTGAGGCTAAAATTAGTTCCTAACAAATACACTATTTACTCCTGTTTCAGTAATGTTTGCTAAAAGTGCTAGTGTGCTCAGTTTTTAAAAGTAAAATTATATATTTGTGATGTTATATATTTGTGATTAGATGTTTTTTAAAGCCTCTACACACCTGTAGTTCACCTACACAGGGGTGTTTACTCATGTTGCTTGATTAGACTCAAAACAAGCATAGCTCCACCAAACTTCAACCTGACTGGGGGTCTTGTGTGCGGAGTCTGTAAAGATTTGCCTCTTTTGTAAGAACAAAAGGGCTTTGGGTACCATAGATGGCTAGAAAAAGACACAAAGTATTAAAGACACTGTTGGCTTTGGTCTTTTAATGGGATTTGTTGACAATAAGAAGAAAAAAGAAAAAAACCACGACAATAATCCGCTTGTTTTTGTTAGGCACGCAACATCATGGTATGGTAATGTCAACTCGTGACTCAGTTTACTGTGAAATATCACCACTTCTTCAACCTTGAGCTATAAAGTTGCTTGAAAATTTCTGTGACGTATATAAGACAAGTTAATTAGGGGCTTCACAGGACAAATTGAGTTCTGTTCACATAACTTCAAACTGTCCTAATTTAAAAATGCCAATGTTTTAATCCAATTACATGTCTTCATTTGATCAGTTGAGTAATGTCAGGGACTCACTTAGCTTTCCTCTCTTGGAGGACAAACGGTGACTATGTTTACATGTACATAATAATAATACAATTCCGAAAGGAGGATATTCCGACTAAGCTTTTTACATGGCTAATGAAAGTGAGTATTCACTAATCAGCATCCCTCTTTCATTCCTTCAACCAGCTACTTGAAAAGGTTGGCATAGCATTGTGTGCGCATATCCAAAAACCTGTTGATATCCAAGTCTTTCATATTGTTTAAAAGTAACTGTGTTTCTCCTTCTTATCGGGTCCGAATGCGCTGTATACATCTCCAGACAATTCCCCTAAAACCTGAATAATACCGGAATATCCCACATGTCTTAATCGGAAAATGCTATATTCGGAAAAAGGCCTTATTCGGGATAGTCAACCGAATATGCTGTTTACATGACCTGTATCAAAGTCGGAATATTGTCATATTCAAAATAATAGTGGAATATTGGTGTGTAATACTGTGTCGGACTCCTTGACAGTAGAGCTAAAAAGACAAAAGCAAGATGATCTGTATTCTTTGACATTTGATAACTCATTGTTGCTTGGTCTGTTTTTGAATCATTAGCTTGTCGGTTTCTTTTACAAGCCTAAAGAGACTTTTTAGTCTTTCTCACTTCTAATTTGTCCTTTGTTTGCCCTGTCATCTTGACTCAACATGGAAAACAAATGTCATTTTCCTCATGAAGAGGAAATGAAAGCTTGAAAGACATTAATAATTAACGTGGCATGCCAGGCTGTTGGTGTGGGTGGAGAAAGTGTGTGTGACATATGGATAAAAAGCAAAGAAAGAGGTGGAGAGTTGGGCATCAAGGACATGTAGTGAATTACTTTTCAAGGCCCCCTTTGAGGTTTTTCTCCCTCCCCTCTTCCCTTTGGCCTTTTTTTGTGTTGTTTTGGAAGATATCCCCTGCTTTCTGTCGGAGTGTCCAATCTTCAGCCATCAGTGCCATTACTTGCTGACCACCCACTGAAATGGAAAGCAGGGGTGACCTGTATCGGGGTGTGTGTGTGTGGGTGTTCATATGAGGCCACCTGCTGAAATGAAAGCACTGGCTACCTGTGAGTGAAGAGAGAAAAGTGTAAGCGTGTTTGTATGTTTTATGAAATCATTTTTGTGAGGACCACTTAAGAATACTTAGGTTAAAGAATTCAGTATTTTAATACAGGACAGCGTGTGTGTGTGAGCATGCTTGGGTGTGTGTGCACTTATGTCCTTTTGTAATAAATTAATTCTACATGTGTCTCTGTCTGATCTTGCCTTCATACATATAAATGAATCCGCTATGTGCTAGATTTCTATGTGACAGCACAGATATTAGAGTGAATTTAAAAGCCGCAGATGATTTGACCAGTGGGTTTAATTTGAATCATCATCGGACAAAGTCACGGTTTTCGGTTCTGTACGGTTCTTGTTATTTTTTCTTTTAACCTTTAACACTCCAGAAATATACTTCAGCATATGATATATAGCTTAATTATCCACAAAGTAGGATACAGTATTAAATAATTATATAGTTATATAATGTAATCATGCACAATAGGGCTGCAACAACGAATCGATAAAATCGATAAAATTTGATTACTAAAAAAGTTGGCAACGAATTTAATTATCGATTTCGTTGTGTCGCGCAACTATTAGGCCACCTAGTCGCGGAGATAAAAAAATTTGAGTTGAGCGTGGAGCGGAGCAGCGCGGAGAAAAAGGAAAAAAGAGCAGAGCGGGGGTAGAGGAAATATGGAGAGAGACCCGTAACGTTGTTCTGAAACACTCGGCGGAGGCAGAGAAATCAGTACGACCTAATATAAGTCATCCAAGGTGTGGGAGCATTTCACACTAAATAAATCAGAAACGTGTTAATTGCAAGATAAGCAAAAGTGACACGGCATGGCACGGGCGCACCACGGTGAGGAGTCAGCACCTAAAACGTAAACATGTTGGAGTCCTTGATGAGGAGGAAGTTCAACAGCAGGGTAAAGTCACTACACTATCCTACTTCTGTTCGGTTCTGAAGTGAGGAACGTACCGTCCCTCCAGTAGCTCTTCTGGTGCTGCCGTTTACTCGTTATCCAGCTGACTAGCATGACAAGCTAGCGTTAGCTCAGTAAGAACAGTAATAAAGCAGGGGTGGTATAGTTTGCAAGACTAAAGACACAGTTTTATTCACTCGCCTTTTGTGGCCCATACATTTTTCAATCTGTTGTCATGTATATATTATGTGCTTTGTCCCATATCAGTTATTGTTGACAAATATATTAGTGTGTGGCGTATAAATGAACTTAACTTGCACTTACTACAATGATGGTAATAATTTAATGAATAAGTGTGTGTGTGTGTGTGTGTGTGTGTGTGTGTGTGTGTGTGTGTCTGTCTGTCTGTCTGTCTGTATCTGCTATTTAGGTTACTTACCTTTACACAACTATTAACTAAAACAACAAGTATGTATGTATTGAGTTGATGTAAATTAATGCTTTTTTGTTTTTTTATCCGATTCATCGATTAATCGAAAAAATAATCGACAGATTAATCGATTATTAAAATAATCGTTAGTTGCAGCCCTAATGCACAAACTGAACTTGACTTTAAGCATATTATTGGGACCATCTCTGAGGAAAGCTAGGTGAGATTTTGATACAGCAAGAGGGACGACATTGATGATTACATCATGCTTTTCATTTATTTGGAGGAGAATGTGTATTGCCATCTACAGGAACTTATGTGCCTTTTTAGCACATGAAGATTGAAATATTACAGAATATCAATTGAAATAACTTGCATTTATCAAACTGCCAACTTCAGTGTAGCTCTTATAAAAATGTATCCTTTAAAAGAAAAAGAGAGGAACTCTTAAATCTCCGTCTTTTGAATAAGTCAGAATACGTTAAACATAAAAACAGTTTACATTGTTAGTTAATTTCCTATCCTGGGCTGGGACACACAGTCATACGGTTTGATAAAGTACTTATTGGACTTATCATTGCACTTACAATAGCGAGCGTAGCTGTCAGGCCCTCCTGTATACGTCTCATCTCCGTTTTTTTTCCTGCATCCACCGTGTGTTTGTGTGTGTGCGCGCGTCAGTCGCGGGGAGAACTGAGCAGCCCCGCCAGCTGCAGAGACTCGACAGGATCTAAGCTGCAGCCGCTTCAGCGACTTTAGAGTGAAAAAACGTTACAGTACATTGATGTTAAAATGTATACAGGTTGGCAGGACGGCATGAAATGTTTTGCACGGTCTTTCGCTGTACGTTTTAGTTGGTAACTTGTCCACACCTCTTCTTTCGCGCAAAAGGGAAACACAGCTGTCTGAGGTCACATACGGGCACGAGGCTACATTGCGCATGCGTCGAACCGTGCAGCGCACACACACACGCTCCGAGCTGAGACAAGCAGACCGAGTGGTTCGGATGTTTTTTCATGAACCGTACCACCCCTATCACAAAGCAGACAAGATAACTTGACTTGAAGCATCGGCAGGACCTTGCTTGACCAGAGAGAAATTGTGGATGTATAGAAGTAACTGTGTGTGATCATCCACAGGTTATAGGCCTAATAGCTTGTCTGCTGTCGACTCTGCAAGGCAGGGTGTAG
Organism: Perca flavescens; assembly: GCF_004354835.1. Lineage (NCBI taxonomy): Eukaryota > Metazoa > Chordata > Actinopteri > Perciformes > Percidae > Perca > Perca flavescens. Next base: position 24,469,423 of record NC_041336.1, read on the forward strand.
ACCAGTAATAAATGAGCTTGAATTAGCTTGAAGGGCTGTGTATATTCATTTTCTTTCTAGTCAACGACATCTTTTCATTCACTCACATTTTCTCACTCCGTCGTTTTGTGCTTCTTTCTCTTGCTCTTATTCAACCTTGCTCTCCTCTCATCCTCGGGTTATATTGGCTGTATAGATCTATACACGGGAAACCTAACAGAGTAAATACAGTTAATGTTTAGCCAGGAAAGAGATCAATAGCTATGTATTGATAAAGCATTAAGTGTGGCCACTAGTCATTTCCAGGCTGTCTGTCTGTGTTGTAAATGAATGCTTTTGGAAGTGTTTGCTCCCTAAAATTAGTTGGTGTATTTCTTTGTAGTACTTGGACCAAGCCCCCAGGAATGGTGCTAGGCTGTGTAGGTTTAGGTCTAAAATAAACTACCAAAAGTGATTTTCTTTTTTTGTGTTGTTACTTTTAGTTATTTCTTCCGTGCTTCTGTTTCTGTCTCTCTAATTTGCATCCCATACTCAGTAGCTGGATGAAACACACAAGCACACAGATTGATAATCCGAGGCTTTCCACATGGCAGACAGATGGCTCTTCTAATCTTCCAGACAGACACTGCCTTTTGATATCTGATCTGTGTGTGTGTGTGTGTGTGTGTGTGTGTGTGTGTGTGTGTGTGTGTGTGTGTGTGTGTGTGTGTGTGTGTGTGTGTGTGTGTGTGTGTGTGTGTGTGTGTGTGTGTGTGTGTGTGTTTTCATTCTTCTGCCTGCGACCCCCACACCCGTGCTCTGTCATTTTCCTCGCCACTTTTTTAGGCCCGTTATTTGTACTGCAGAGCTTCCTTCCCTTTGTCCTATTTCCAGTTTTTTGTTTTTTTATCAAATTTTTTTCTAAGAGACCCATTATTAACACTGACTATGAACAAAGACATCAATTATTTACAATGGAAAACACCATAAATTGTTCCATTTTGTAATGATTTATTAATTAAGAGGCAAATTCTCTGGGATTTGGCTTCATGTCCGCCCCACCTAGCTAATATATTCATGCACAAATACATGGAGGCAGACATGCAAGCATGCACGTACACAAGCACAAACAGACGCACACACACAAATGCAATAGGCAGCTTCGTTCTATTAAAACACCTCCAACTGTTCCATAGAATTATCCATTACGATTCCTGTTGTAATTTCTCCTAAATCAGGTTTTAATAAAATTGTAAAAAAAAAAAAAAAAAAAAAAGGTGACTTGGAAATAGCAAGATGGAGAAGATGTAGTTTTTAATAAGGCTGAGCAGTTTGGAAATAATATATCCTATATTACACATAGGAGAGTGAGAGAAAAGAAAAGTGACAACATATGGATAACATTATTTAACTGGTAAAATCAGACAAATAACTAAAGTAAAATACATTTTTAGTCTTATGCAAGAAAGACACCGCATGCTCAAGCACTGCGAATAGCCACGAAGCGTAGATTTGTGCATGATCACGCGTCTGGCTGTTCCTACCAGCTGCACATTTCTCTGCGCCGGTTACAAAGCGATCCTGTTCCTCCCCACTCTACAGAACGTCTTGCTCTCTCTCCCCCCTTGTATGTGTGTCCGCCTGTCCGTCGGTCTTTCACTCGGTGTGCCTGATCGCGTGTCTCGCTGTAGACACAGCTGAGAAATCAAGACCGCCAAAATCCCTATGAATGGGTGTTTTATTTTGAAATTTGTTTTATTTTGTAAAGTATCTGGATGTACTGTGGCCTTCCTGTATGTGATTACCTGCCTGGCTGACAAATTCACGAAATGAATGCAGCACACGGACCGGCGCAGCCGCTCTGCACCTGGTTACAGCTGGTGTGGTTTGATAGATTGGATAACAAGGGCGCCAAAATGAATATAGCTTCTGCGTTAGGTAGGCATTTTAATTTGGTCTTTAGTTGGGATATATATTTTTTTATCATTATGGTTCTAAGACACCTGCACGTTCGGTATTCTTGTGTGCTATATCCTTATACTTCTGTCTCTGAATATATTGTTCGGATTCATCATTCTCACATATAAGTGACTGTGATAAGTGGTGTTTTGGTAAACAAAATTCAATATGTTTAAAATGCAGAAGCTCAAGAACAGACCACCCAAATTGATTGGTGTGTATGTAAATGCATTCAAAGGCTGTAAGATAGACTAGCAATTTGTACATGTGTTTAAAATGTTTTGGTGTAAATACTTTGACAGAACAGTGTCTCTATTCACCAGTCTACATGCCAACATCCACATTCATTTCACTGTTCAGTTCTAAGCACATCAGCAACGTGCGTGCGTGTGTGTGTGTGTGTGTGTGTGTGTGTGTGCGCGCAGGGTTGGGTATCGTTCAGAATGAGGTGTCTCATTTCTAAAACCTAAAAATCTAAAAGTAGTACTAAAAGTACTAAAAGTGTACATACGCCCAAAAGCCAAAAATGGCTTACGCCAAAAAAAGTCTTATTTATAAAACTGTGCGTACGCACATCTGTAAGCAATGTTCCCTTTATAAATCACAAATTAACGACAAGTGTGCGTACGTGAATCAGCCTCTTATCCCGCCCTGTACATGCCCATTTTTAACCTTAAATAGTCAATGCAGAGCACCTCATGAATGCTGATCAGTATGTTAATGACCCTGGCAGTTGTTCTTTTGTTAAGCCGAATCATGACGACTGGCGGGAAAAAGCAAAGAACTTCTCAGACACTCGGACATTGCTGCAAATTGAATTGGCCTGTTCTCGCAGAGTGTAGGGAAACCTGATCTATAGATTACCTATATTAATAATACCGTCCAAAACAACAGGCACTACGGCACTCTAGGACAGCTTTGATATACCAGGCCTCATGAGATTTAACAGAACTATATATTATATCCAGACAAGCCTTAGTGATAAAGTTGAAGATTATATAGAATATTTATATAAAACACTTTGCTGTCTGCCATTTCCCACTGGAAACATCTGGTTGCCCCCAGAGTGGCGAGGACCTGTATAGTGTGTGTAGTAGAGTGAGAGAGTGACGGTGATTACCTACCGGTAGCTTCAGAGCGAGTAGCGACTCTAGAGTCATAGTGAGAGGAACAAAGCGTCTCCCCTGTTCTTTCTGACCACAGTGAGACATCTGTAGCAGGAAAAGTTAACCCTCTCCTTGATTTCATGTTGTTTAATGAGAAAGAGAACCAGGAAATGAGTTGTGGGGGGTGCAATGCTACCAAGCCGCGTCCGAGCGAGAGTTACATTTTGAAATGTGTGAAAAAGCCTCGGAATCTAAATTGAAAATGTTTACAAGCACACACATTTACAAAAAACAATGCCCATAACAGGTTTGAATATTAAGGGCTGCCTAATATTCATTTGAATATCAATATTTTTTTTAAATATTCGAATTATATTCAAATAACGAAGTTCGGAGTCAAAGCCCTATGGTCCACTAACAGTGGGTGCACAATGTGGTTCCTCCAGATTTATTTGCTCTATCTAGCCTTTCCCCCCTCTTTTTAGGAACAAGCTAGATCAGGTGTGTGTGTGTGTGTGTGTGTGTGTGTGTTTATCTAGCTTTCCTCCTCATCCCAATATCTGTTTTTTCTACATTTGCTCTTAACACTTTCAAATACTGTCAAATACTCTTTGTCTTTCATGGTGAATCTTTCTGATGTCTTTTCAGCTTTCCTGGTTTTTACTTCGTCAGCTCCTTTCTTTTTTCTCGTTGGTATCTTCGTCTTTTTGAACTCATGTTCAACCTTTCTCTCTTTTTATTTGACTTGCCTCCTTCCTACAATCAAATTGTATCTCATTACATCTTTGTCTTTCTCCCTCTGCCTTTGTTTTCACACTGATCCTCTAATCAGCAGTCAACAGTGTCTGGGGTTTACTTTTGAAATGACATGCCGTGCCTCCCATTCTCCTTGTCTTACCCTCTCGTCTTGCTCCTTTCATCTAATGTCTTGAACACATTTTTTCCTGTTTTCCGTTCCTCTCTTCTATCCTCTCTACCCCCTCTTCTATGTGATCGTTGTCTGGGGATGGCAACATGAACTGGCTTCAAACCCGCAACATCATAATGACATGTTATGTGCCGGTGCCTGCTAAGCCACCAGGATAACCCCACCCCCCCCCCCCCATGTTCTCAGTATCAGAAAAGCTCTCTGCGTCTGGGCTATTTGCATACCATTTGCATATGAACCCCAACTGGCTGTTTTTGGAATGCCAAGAGGCTAAATTCAGTATTTATTACTCGGGCCCATAACTAGTTTTCACTTTTCTGTTGCATTTGCATCTGATTTGCATGTCCCACAGCTTAGATCTGGGAATAAGGGGCCAGATGACCTAAATTGTTTCAATTCCACCCAGAAATAAAAAAGCAGAGGAAGTCTAATTATTACTATTAATCAAATTAGGACGCTTAGCATGTGGAGCGTAAATATGCGAAAGGGTTATTAGCTGCAATACCAAGCTGAGGCAACTTCCTCTTAATGCAAACTGCTTTTGCGTGGAGACAATACAACAATCTGTGTGTTTGTGTCTTTGGTAGTATTGGTCAAAAGGCTTCTTTTTGTTTTGTAGGTTCACTATTTTAGGGTAAACAACTTCTATATAGAGCTCCTCAAAGATATCCATTTCAACTTTGCAGACCTAATTAATCATAGAAGCTAATTAGCATTGCATTGGCCATTAACAGTTCATAAGGAATTGGATAGACTGAGTGTGGCTATGCAGACTTATTGCACACTACACTGATCTAATCCAGTGTTTCCCATACATAGGTTCTACTTGGGCACCCAGATTGAGACGCGCCCAGGTAAATAAAATCCGAGTAACATTTTGTTTATCCAATCAACAATGTATTTTTATAGTGCACACAGACCATTTGCCTCCAGCCCCTCCCCTGAAGTCGCGCACGTCTGACAACTGCAACAATTCACGTCAGACTCACGTTTATAGTGAGCCAGGCGTCCTCTATCAGTCTGGTTGTTCACCCTCCCCGCGGCAGTCTCCTCCGCTCAAGCTGATCTTTGTAATGAAGTTAATTGGAGCTAACCGGAGCTAACCGCTAACCAAGCCGGTTTCCTTCCTTCGTCTCTGTGCCATACCCATTAACTGTATTTATAGACTCGAGCCCAAATAAAACCCGACATTTTATCAGGTTGACTGTAAAAGTTTTAAACTACAATGCAGTTTTTTGAATGACCGATTTGGATATCCTTAGTGTAACGTTAATGTGATTTAACAGGAGTTAGAAAGAGACATGCCGTGCACACAGTGTTAGATTTATAGTAACATTCAGGCTAACTTTCTGTATGGATCATAGTACGGTTTTAAGGTTGTTAATACCCCATATAACATTTGGCTCTGGGTAATCGGGTATTTTATCTGCTGAACCAATACATTGATGACAAACAAACCAGATTTAATTGACAAGGAACATAAGCTACACTTCATCTGTATAATCTTCTAGTCTAGTTTATTTAAATAGTCATTTCTTCCTAAATTATCTATAATGTTGCATTTATTGTTTTCAGTTTAACTTGTTTATTACTGAACCCAGCCATAACACGCTGTGCAGTTACGTCCTGCGCCACCCACCACCACAAGTAAATTCTCAACCTGTGGGAAACACGGTCTCATCAGCACAACCAGTACATCTGGGACTTACATACTTATCATCCTTTCAAACATGTAGGTTGGTGCTCTCCACTGGTCTTTCTTTCCTTCTGTTCATAAACAAACTGCTCAAACTGTTAATGAACAGGATGCCCACAGTGAAGGGGATTTAATAGAAGCGTAAACCCCATTTTAGACATGCTCCCCTTTACATTAATTTGATGGCAAATTAACATGTCGTTCTCATGCCTGAATAAGCACCCTGGTCACATTTACGTGAAAATCATGATGGCAAGGTCAGACCTAGAAATGTTTCTGCATTACTTTCAACATGCCATAAATCTGAATTGAATGCAGTCAGATAAATGTAGAGCACAAGGTAATGCATGCAGAGAGAGATAAAATACACATCTTCTACTGCTTTCTAAGATCAATGTATTAGGGCTGTCCTCGACTAAAGAAATTCTTAGTCGACTAACACTTATAGGATTTTGTTGACTAATCGATTAGTTGATTTAATTGACAGAGCTGTGCACTTTGAGAGGTGGTTAAGACTAGAAAAGCACAATATAAATGTAGTTAATTAATCATCTGTAAAACTGAGTTTTTCCACCATTAATCCTGCAAAAGCACCACTTTAAATCTTGTGTTTACCATAAATGTGCTCATAAGTTTCTTGGAAATGAGTAATCAAGCATGAATAAGCATAAAAAATGACTAGTCGACTAAAGAAATCTTAGTCGACTAAGACCAAAACGACCAATTAATCGACTAAGATGTGGCAGCCCTACAGTGTATTATTTCAATCATCGTCTCTTATGCAAAACATCTTGCTAAACTAGGTACCTGTGAAAGCCAATTTTAAGGCATTGAGGAAATCAGTCTTTTAATATCAGGAGCAGAAGATGTTCAAAGAAATGGATGAATTAATTAATATCGAGAAAAACTCTTAATCCCAATTTAACATCCTGTCGTGTCGGTCAATGCTTGTGACTAGTGGATATACTGTAAAGCTAGGGCTGCACGATTCGGAGAAAACGTCATATTGCGATTGCCATTTACAATACTGTGATTGCGAAATAATGGTATCATGAGTCTACTTGCGTGGAACATACACAGTTAAACGAGCATAAGAAGAAATACACTACTGGTCAAAAGTTTTAGAACACCCCAATTTCTTTAGTTTCTTATTGAAATTTTAGCAATTCAAGTCCAATGAATAGCATGAAATGGTACAAAAGTAAGTGGTGAACTGCCTGAGGTTAAAAATAAAAACGTAATGTTACCCAAAACTGAAAAATAATGTACATTTCAGTATTTTACAAAGGCCTTTTTCAGGGAACAAGAAATGGGTTAACAACGTAAAGCTGTTCTGCAGCAATGGAGGTTGATCAAGCTTTGAAAGTTGGTGCTACCAATTCCCAGAGGTGTTCCAACTTACAACCCCCTCTGTTTGTATAAAAGTATTGTTGGAACACACTGTGGTACCGTACCCTCGTGAGCAATATTTGTACAGTATTTTACTGCAGAAAGTGGTGTGTTGCTATAAAAATGGCGGGAAAAAGGCAATTAACAATGGAAGAGAGACAGACCACCATAACACTTAAGAATGTTGGTCTTTCCTACAGAGAAATTGCGAAGAAAGTCAAGGTGTCAGTGAGTACAGTATTCTTCACCATCAAAAGGCACTTAGAAACTGGGGGAAACTCTGACAGGAAGATGTCTGGCAGACCCAAAGCCACAACAGAATCAAAAGACAAGTTTCTGAGAGTCAACAGCTTGCGTGATAGGCGGCTCACAGGACAACAGTGGTCGTAATAAGCAAGTCTCAGTTTCAACTGTAAAGAGAAGACTTCGAGCTGCAGGTTTGATAGGTCGAGTTGCAGCAAGAAAGCCATTGCTAAGACGTCAGAATAAAAAAAGAGGCTTGCCTGGGCCAAGAAACATTGTCAATGGACTACTGAAGACTGCAAGAAGGTGCTAAGGACTGAATTTGAAATCTTTGGTTCATCACGCAGGATTTTTGTACGCTGTCGAGTAGGCAAAAGGATTGTTCCTCAGTGTGTGACATCAACTGTCAAACATTGAGGAGGAAGCATGATAGTCTGGGACTGTTTTGCTGGATCCTGGGTCGGTGATTTGTACAGAGTGAAAGGCACCCTGAACCAAAACAGCTACCACAGCATTTTGCAGCACCATGCAGTACCCTCTGGTATGCGCCTAGTTGGTCAGGGGTTCATCCTACAGCAAGATAATGACCCAAAACATAAGTCCAAGCTATGCCAGAACTACCTTAGGAAAAAAGAACAAGATGGTAAACTTAAAAACATGGAGTGGCCAGCACAGTCACCAGACTTAAACCCCATTGAGCTGGTTTGGGATGAACTGGACAGAAAAGTGAAAGCAAAGCAACCTGTGCCACACATTTATGGAAACTTCTGCAACAGAGTTGGTAAGAACCTTCTGAAGAATATTTGATTTCCATTGTAGAAAGAATGCCACGAGTGTGTTCAGCTGTTATATCTGCCAAAGGGGGCTACTTTGAGTCAAAAATTTTGAATACATTTTGGTTATATAAATTGATTCCATGATTTCTTTTTTAACTTGAATTATATATTTGTTGTATTCTTTCATTTCAGAGTACAATAAGACATTGAACTGCATGAATTTCAATAAAAACCTGGACAAATTGGAGTGTTCTGAAACTTTTGACCTGTAGTGTACATAAACAAAAAATGTGTAGTACTTTTTTTAAAATAACTTTATATTTTACTAAATTAAATTAAAAAAAAACTTCAAGTTCAAATGATGCTCTGAAACCCTCTTCACTTCTAACTCTCACGTGACCATCTAAAGAAACGTCCTCTCAAAATGAAGATGGCAAGCATTAAATAGAACTAGTTATTAATTCATTAATCAGGATTATTTGATTGTGTAAGTGAATATGTGAACCTAACCACTGAAGTATAAGCAGAAACCTTCAAACACCTCCAGCTTACAACACTGAGACTTTTCATCATCCCAAGTGCTTTTATTTTACATGAGAGGGTTTGATTTAATCAGTCATTATTGGCCAAAGTTTTGCAAGCATGAAGTCAACGCATAATAAAAATTATAATCAAACTGTATTCATACTGTGGGGCATTTCAGTGCTAGTCCCTCCCTGTTTAGTCAGCCAACTAACTTAAGCTAGCTTTGTAGAGATCTTGGGATTTCCCAAACTGAATAAATACCACAAATATAAACACCAAACCGCTTTGCTAGCTCAATCTAGTTATAACTAGGATATCTGCTGAAAAAAAATAACTTTTCAAAGGATAGATTTTAGATACTATACATCCACGAACTTTAAGCAACAGAGACAATTTTCCTGTCCCTGTTTAAGGTTGGTCAGCCAGTCAACTTGAGCTAATGTTACCTTTTGTAGAGATCGTGGGATTTTCCTAATAAATACCAAACAAATAAACACAAAACTGCTTTGCCAGCTCAATATTGTTGTAACTTAAGTATTTTCCATTGACAGATTGAAAATTAAGCAGACAGAACAGCATTGTTGAAGATTGTGTGTATCCTATTATATCTAAAACGTGAGAACCTTGGTACAGGTTACGTTAGTGAGTACTAAGGCATTGCCAAAAAAGGACGACCATTAGTGGTGTTTGGGTATCGTATTTTTTTAATGATCACAGACCACAGGCCCTCTCTGCTACCGCCTCCACTTCTATTAAGGTAAAGCTCCATCTGCCATCAGTTCACTCATTCATTGGTGTTATTTGTTCCCAGGACAGGTGAGCTTTTACATACAGGTGGTTCCTACTTTTTTCTTTGCCTTTCGGTTTCTATCTTTCTTTGTCTCTCTTCCAGGTGACATGAGGGAGAAATGGAATGCACGCACGCACGCACACGGGATCCCTCACAGTCTGCCAACATATTCTTTTGTGGACACAGCAAATTGGTGCATGTTCTTTCCCATAGCCTATTTTTTTACTTTAAAATTTAACATGTAAACACACACCCACTCACACACAGAGGGGTGCATACCTCATTGAAATAAACTGCCATCTCCTAAGGCAAACCGCAAATATAATCACATTTGTAATGTCAGAGAAATAGTGGGTCAATATTTGCCTAGTCTGTTACTGTTGTGAAATGGGGAACTGACTGTGGTTACCATGGTGCGCATGATTTTGACAGTTGGCGTTGAGGCGCAGAAAGATGCTCTCTCTCGCTCTCTCGCTCTCTCGCTCTCTCGTACACACACACACACTCTTCCAGTGTGCAAAATAGCACTTTCACTTTGATATTTGGATTGTTAGGTCAGTAAAGAAGAATTAGAACCTGGGAGAAGGAATCCATTGGGCCAAACATATTGATCATTTTACAGTGGATTCGTCAATGTTTCCTTTTTTAACATGCAAAAGGGTTATTATATAGGCAAACACATATGTTTTCACGTAATTAAGTTTCTAATGTCAGAGGGAGGAAGGTAATTAAGGATTTTTGTCTTGACAAGTTTACATCTACACAAAATCTCCTAATACCTCCTTCAGCTGAATAATTAATGAACACGACAACACTACCAGCACATTTTTGTTTGAACAAAAATAGATTAAAGCTGGTTAACAACTTGAGAAAGTTTAGTTTTTGCCATAGGAATCTTGTGTATAACACAAACAGACCAGTTTCAAACCAGTTACTGGTGTGTTTGTAAAAGTGCAGAAAATTTACAAAAAAATGCCCTTTGGAAAAAGATAAATTATTTTATTAATATCACAGCAGTAGTTCTATTTATCAGTAAATCAGTAAGTTTGCTTGCTTTATACTTGGTAATTTATGCGTAAACAGTTCAAGTATAGTATGTTGTAGCAAAGTAAAAATGCCAAGAGTGTTGTTGCCGGAGACAAATGACATGATTGTCATTATCAAAACGTACACTGTTTAACATTTCTGAAAATCAGACTAAATATTCTTCGTTTAGAGCGGAAGGGCTGAATGATAAACCTAAAGTTGGTCTGTTACTGTGACTATCACTTTTAGTTTGGCCTGCTTCCTATATCCCTAACCAGACTAAATGCTAACTGGACAGTCAAATCGTACTAATAATGAGAAGGCAATTACACTGGCCTCCATCTACAAGGTGAAAGAGTCTGCCATGTTTCACTCCAAGGTATGTGGTAAAAGTGAAATCAATGGCATATTACTCTGTCAGTCAGTAACCTTCCAGGCCCGTCTTTCTCCCAGACACAGTGACTTTTGTGCCCTTGACTCTAATAATCCCTCTCTCTTGCTGTGTGAAATATCTTTTCATGCCTGCACTGATGATCATAATGGTTTTCTGTCTGAGCTGCAGACTAGTGATTGGCCCCAATTACTGCATGAACCTGAGGCTTCAAATCATCCTATCTATGCAAGGTGAGACGTGTAATGGCAAAAATGTATTTAGGCCTGGTTTCCATCCCCTGCCTGTATGCACCTCAATAAATCACAGTTAATACACATTTAAAATCACAGGGAATCCACTGCCAGATGTTTATCATTACTTTCCTCTGTTGTACATTTATTTCCATATACAAGCCATATGTCCCCTACAAAACCCTCTTTTCTTCTTTAGCAGTGATTGCTTTGAAGCTTAATAGCTCAAAATGTATTTATTTCTCCAGTTGCCTACCCCCTTTACTTACAGAACTGCCACTGTTCTCTGGTTTTAAGAATATATTGACCACTTCTAGTATAGATTATAAACACTGGTCCAGTGGTAGAAAGTGCCTTAATGTTGCTCACTGTAGGCAGATATGTAATTGGCTGTTTGTATTGCCAGTTCAGTAGGGGTTTCCACTATTTTTAGTCTAAAAGAGGGTCCCTTGTCTGGACCCAGGTGCACTGTCTCTGTGATCAGACGTAAGAGAGACCGATTGACTCCAGCCTCTTGCCCTGTAGAAGCAAACCTCTGCCATCCAAATTAGCGGTTGGCTTGTCTCACAGCATTCATCATTCCTGCTCCACTTTCAGCTGAGCTCGCCTGCTATTTTTCACTGATATACCCCCACTTACTCTTCTAATGCTCGGCCTCTTCTTTGCGCACTCTTGTTCTCTTTCTGTCTGTTTCTCTGCATTTTCATCATTTTCTCCCATGCTCCTCCTTTCCTTTTCTTTCCTCAAACTCAGCCCCTACCTCCAACTCCCTACCTTCTTTTCTCAATCTCTTCTGTCTTTTGAGTCCTTTGAATCTCCAATACTGCTCCACCTCCATCTTTCTCAACTTCTTTCTCTGGATTCCTTCCTTCCCTCAGCCCTCCATCTCTTTTTTTTTTTTTTTTTTTTTTTCTCTCTCCTTGCCTCTTTCTGTCAGTCTGACTCTTCCTCAGTAACAGTAATGGACTCAAGTTGTTAAGGACAAGAGAGAAATCCCAAGTGAATAGATGTTTCTAAGATGTCAAACTGTTGGCGTGAGTGCTATGGTGGACGCAACCAGTTCCATTTCTGTATTGGTATTGCTCTGTAGTTGCATCAGAAGAATAACTGCAGATGAGGATGGAAGATGTGGTTGTGCTTGTGTTTTTCGGTTTGTGTAGTATTTTGGCTTTATATTAGAGCCCGACTGATTTTTAAAGTAGAACTCCGGGCAAGTTTTCCGTTAATCTTAATTGCTATACGTATATGAGTACTGCCGATAGCAAAAAAAACGAGCCGAATCGGTGCTAGCGACACGGAGCTGCTGCAGCTAATGCCGAGAGCTCCCACTCAGCTAAAACGGCAGTTATGGGGGCATAAGATAAAGAGTGCCTTTGTGCCTCTTAACAGACACAAAATGCAATTAAAATGTCTGTGCAACATGAACAGGGCCCTTACATGACGACAAGATGCATTTAGCAACTTAGCTATTGTTTAAATTCACCTACCCTCTTAACTGCTAGCTGCCGTCTGGCATGAGTGAGTGTGTTCAGCCAGGCTCCGGTAATAATCATCACGCAGCAGTTCCATGTGTATTTGTAGCATATATATCCATTTTGTGTGCTGTCGTTGGTGAATATGAGTCTCTGCAGTGGCAAATTGTGTGGTAGTTTCCTTAGCCAGGCTAGCAGTCCTGACCGGCATCCAGCTTCTACTCCACCCCGCCTCCCTCGCCTGCCGCACCGACAACAATCCACGGGCACCCGCTGGTCTGATGGAGGTCCTCCAGAGGACAGTTCATGCTTTCGCGGTGAAATTTTGAAGTTTATTCCCCCCTCAAAAATAGCTAATTCTTTTGAGGGGGGAGTCCTCACTAAAATAATATAATGCAGTTTAAAAATAAACATGTTTTATTGTCACAACAGAACAGATGAACATCAAAATATATTAAAGTTCTGATAAATAAAATGTGTAAAAATACAAACTTAAGATATGAAACTTAAAGTCCTTGAACAAAAACACAATAACAAAAAAAAATCTGTGTTGCTAACAGGGATGTTGTAGAGTGCCCTCTGGTGGACAAACTATGCAACGCCAACACTCATAACATGGTTGAAGGGTGTTTCGTCCGTTTTTATTTTTTAAATATTCGTTTATATATATCGATACCAATAGTTTGGAAAATGCCTAATATCGACACGCTGATATATCGGTCTGGCTCTATTTTATATATACACGTTTGTTCTGTATGTTTTTTGTAACTGAATATTCACATTATGTTCAGGGCTGCTCGATCTATTAATCTGCAAATATTTTATAGATATGGATAGATATGGATAGATAGATATGGATATATAGATATGGATAAAAAAATTCCCTTTTAAAAATAATGGAAGAAATATCCATCTCAACTTCCCAATGCCCAAGGTCCTGTTTTCAAATGTCTCTAATTTGACCTATAGTGCAAAACCTTCAGATACTTGATTTACAATAATGTATAACAAAGAAAATCAGGAAATCATCACACTGGAGAAGCTATTACTGATAAATCAACTAATGTGCTTCTCACCTTGTACGGTTGAGATATAAGGAGTTTGTCATGTAGCCAGTTTAATTGTACTAATACCATAACTTACTATAGCAATGTGTGCTGTGTGTGTGCGCCTGTGTGTGTAGCCAGCCATCGTCCCTCTAATGACAGTCAATTGCATTATCATCCACGGCTGAGTGGTTGCTCACCCTGCTAGACAGACAGACCAACCGCCAAAACCCCAAGGCCCCTCTGTGTATGCATGTCATAGTGTTTGTGTGTATGCGACTGTGGGCCTGTGTGAGTGCTCACTTGTAAAATGTGATTGGAGGTGAAACTCGTAAGTCCTCTAAGGCCCATTCACAATTTGCCACGTCAGTGAGGCAAACGTACAGAAGCAACTGCATTCACCACTTTGCACTATCCAGGGGAGTGACAACAATATTATAAACCTACTTGGAATTTCTTTTCTTGGTGATTTTTGGTGGCTGTTTTCAAATGCACCAATGTGATTTTAAAGACACAAGACAAGTAAAATGACCAGCTGAGAGGATAATGATTAATCACATCCTCTGAATTATGTTCCAGCTTACCTGGTCCTTTTATATTACTTTTACACCTATAAAAATAAAACAAGAAAACATTGCCCGTAGTTTTTTTATTTGAAAAAGTTAACTGTAATCATTTGAGACATATTAGCAGCCTACTGTAAAGATGGACAGCCATAACAGAAATGCTAACATTTTGTTATTGTGACTCCCAATAATTAATATTAAATTATAAAGTTACAAAAAAATTCCATCCCTAATGTGGATCGCCACAGAGATCAAATGACTTGTTTGTGAAGCTGCTGCTGTTAGCATTAACTTGTCACTTCTATCACTGAGTTTAAGACAGAGAGTAATCCTTATCATTGTCAGTCTGACAAAGCAACAAGGAGTTTGGTTAGGTCCGTTATGTCCTAGAAAATCTCACTTTCCTGACAAGTTGGAGATCTTAGTATAGGACTTGATAGTGATGCACAGCACTGGTGAGTGGATCACTGCCCCACCCTGCCTTCCAGTCCACCTGTCCAAGCCAGTCAGCCTGGCATCCAGCTGTTTAGTCAGCCAATCAGCCAATAAGGCCAGACAGGCCTTGTTAGCTCAGTCAAGTGTATCCATTCACCCCAAAGCCACCCCTTTGCCCCAGCATGCTTGCCCCTACAAACCACTACTGCACTGTATCCCAAGGTCAGCATGTCCTGTGTGTTTTTGTGTGTGTGTGAGTAGGATGGGAGATGGGGGGTGGGGGGCAGTGGAGAAGGAAAGATAATGTGTTTGAGATGGAGGGTGGAATGGATGGAGGCAAGGAGACAGAAATAACGAGGGAGAGAAGCATGCGTGCGTGCATATGTGCATGTTGGAGTGTGTGGAATGGGGTGGAAAGTGGGTCATGGTGTGGTCTGTGTGAAGCACCAGGAGCATCATATTGACCCCTAGGGCTTGCTGTCTTCCTCCACACACACACACACACACACACACACACACACACACACACACACACACACACACACACACACACACACTTCTCTGCCTTTGCCCTCATACTGTATGTCTTCTACCAGAGGGAAATCAGAGACTGCGTAGGTCTGTGTCTTTGGTCTGGAAAATCTGCACATCTCAATTGCTCAGATACTTTGTTTTAGTTTAAGTAGTCTGGGGAAATGACTGAATGGAGTGGAGCCCAACAGTATGAGAAATGTATTCCAAATTTGATTGAGAATCGGTGTACTGCAAAGACAGCAATTACAAACAACCCTTTCCATTCAGTCTTGTTGCTTTTCTGTAGAGTTAAATATGCCTGTATAGCTTAACTCTACCTGCTCGTCTCCACTAGGGACAGATGTACCTTACACAGTGTATGCATAGCGGTCAAAGGAATGTCAGAGAAAGTTTGGCAGCTTGTTAAGGTAGGTCTGTCTGAAATGGAAAATATGATACTGTAGCCTCAGTGATAGCAGTGAAAGCGGGGTTATATATGATATATCTATCATCGAGAGAGAATTAAAGTAGCCTGTATGAAAGGTTTGTGGTGCTTGGAAAGCAGAGTCTCCAGAGCTCTTTTTCCTACATACATTTACAAGATCTGACTGCAGTAAACTTCCCTGAACTGCCTGGAAAAACCCAAGCAGGATGCTGGATCAGTAAAACTAGAAATGCTAAGTACTCTCCTGGCAGGGAGCAAACAAATCTGTCTGCAGAGTAATCACCATCGGAGCTCCATAGTACTAGAAAGCAAGATTGCTGTTTCATTTTAGATTGCAATCACATCAAAACAGGTCTTTAATTATTTAGATCACAGTGCAAACTAATGAGCAGAATGTGTTACTGTAAGCCTTAAACCAATCTGCTATTTATAGAACCGTTTTTGCACATATAGCCTTATTGCAGTACAGAAGTCAAAACGGAAGTATGACACTGTAATTGTCCATATAATAACATATTTTTGATTTCA